>NC_083365.1:2752321-3057857 GCF_030254825.1 Meriones unguiculatus | reverse complement strand
GGATGTTGCCTTCTAGAAACTAACCTGACCTTTATTGTTTGGGATTAAAAGTGTGTACTAAAGGGCATGTCTGTATTCCAGCCAAGACAAACAGACCTAGAAGAATGTGATCCTTTGTTAGAGCAGCCATGTTGCTGGATTAAAATTTCTCTACAGATATTCTCAATGCATTTCTCCATGTTTGTAATGTTTAATAATATGTTGTAGATGGGAGCCTACATAGCTGTCTTTTGAGGGGCTCCAACCAACAGTGGATCAAAACAGAGACTCACAGCCAAACATTGGGTGAAGTGTACGGAGTCTTGTGGAAATATGAGTAGAAAGATAGAAGGACATGGACGGGACAGAAGCTCCACAAGAAGACCTACAGAACCAAATAACCAGGGCCCAGAGGGTCTTGTGGATACTGAAGCACCAACCAAAGACTATGCATAGACTGGACCAAGGCCCACTATGCATATCTAGTCAAAAGTAGATCACCTAGAAATAGGATAAGGGTCTGTCTCTGACATGGACTCTTTCGCCTGCTTTTTTATCATTTCTTCCAAGCAGGGCTGCCTCACAGGGAAAGAGGATGAGCTCAGTCTTGATGTGACTTGATATGTTGGGGTGGGTTAGTGGTAGGGGGCTTCTTTTATCTGAGGAATAGGGTAGGAAAATAGGGTAAAAGGGAGGATGGAAAAGGAGGGAGGGGTCTACAATTAGGATATAAAGTGAATAAATAGATTAAATAAATAAATAAGTACATAAATAAATACTTGAAAAATATGCTGTGGAGAATTTATTTTCTGCCTTTACCTTTTTAGTGCACTTTAATTGGCATCCTTTTTTTAGGTTTCAGTACTTTTCTTCTATGATTTTGCTGGAGATGTTCTTTATACAACTTCATTATGCTCTTTTCCTTCTATAGCAACAGTTCAGAGATTAGGTCTTTAGAAGGTGTCTCCAAACTCTTATATACTCTGTTCATAGTTTTTATATTTTCCTATTGACCTTCATTGAATAATACATTTTTCTCTTTCATCCCCTACTTTTCAACATGATCTATTCTGTTATTGAGGTTTTCCATTGACATGTTAAGTTGGCTTACTGAGTTTCTAATTTTATTTCTAGCATCGTTTTATTTTACATTTAATTCAACAGTTTGAACTCAGATTTCATCTCTTAGATTGACTGCCTTATTTCATTCAACTATTAGTTTCTTCCTTCTTTGAACCATTTAATCATCTGCTTAGCCTTTGGTGGTAACTCAGGCCACAGACATAGACACAGATCTCAGCTGCAGCAGGATCATGGACCCAGACATGGCTCCTGGTGGTAGCCCAGGCTAGGAACTCACCATGCCTTCCTCATATCTGCCTGTTCCTCACCTCTCTTGAATCTCCAGTTCTACCTTTCTCCACAGTGTACAAACCCCTCACCTTTGCTTTCTCTTCCATCTCTCAACTGTGTACTTCATATTTCCCATCTCTCCATGACACATTGTTCATTGTAGTGACCAGTGGCAGGTGGTTGGGTGTCTTTCTTTTGGCTGCTTCAGGTTGGTATGGCAGGTGTTCTAGTGTCTTTTTTTAGCATGCCGTCCCCCCATTCTTCCTTTTAATGTTCTAAAAACACTGTTTTATTATAGGAGGTTTTTACAATGTTCAAAAATAGTGTAAGTAATAGCAAGGTTGGGACTCCAATTTCAATTTGTATGGTATTTTGGATGACAGCCTTTATCCCAGGTCTTCTGTTTGTCAGTTCTAGTCTTGGTATGTTCAACAGCTCATTTTAAGAGCTTGGAATAAGTTTATTCTGCTAGCATAGCCTGGTCCTGAGTTAGAAGGTTGTATAAATTGAATGGAGAATCTCAGAAGGCAGCTAGCAGAACTCTGGGTCTCCTGGTAACCTAAGGTAAGTGAAGATTTCATGGTGGGTAATCAAAGGGAATAGATAAAAAATGCCTGGGTAAAAAAAATTCAAAAGTTCTGAGAAACCATCTGGATGTATTTTTTTTATTGGAGCAAATACAGATTTTGAGTTCTGTAACATATTCTGATGTCTGTAACTTCATTATCATAGGTTAAGACCAAAAGCTCCCTGAATAGGATGGAAAGATAAAGAGAATGGTTCAAAAAAATGAATCATTCTTCACCTTTCAGTGATAAATGGACCCTCAGAAATATCACATCAGATGTTAGTTCACAATAAATATACACATCTCTATGTCTTTTTATACTTACTAATAAGAAAGTAGCAATTAGAGATATATGTTATATTAAAGGAGGCTGCATTTATCCAATTGCAAGCTAAGTTGAAAATGGACAATTTTAGGCCCTAGTGACCCAGAAGATCTGCTTTGTAAATAAACATGTGATGAGATTTGTTCACTGGATCTGATGAAAAGTGCAGCCACAAGGATAACACTATAAACCTAGAAGTTGTTCTCGCTTGAAAAGTAACAATTTATTTCATATAGAAATAGTTATTTGATTAATAATGGCTTTAAATGAAAGAATTTATGAATGAAATAAAATCATAATGGCTTCATCTCATAGAGATTCAGAATTTAAACAACTCTACTTCTAAATTACAGACCTGTGATTGGCTATCTTTTCAAAAATTATGATGACAGCTATAACAGCTACTGAAATTCAAATTTCTCTTCCTCAGAGCCTCAGTGCTTCTTGCATAGAGTCTCTTTCACTGTCAGAGTAAGACCATCCTCTGAAAGTTGCAGCATGGGAAGGAGAGTGGATTAGGTTTCTTCTTTAGAGTGATTTACACTTACTTGCATTACCTAAGTATATCATAATCCAGTTTTTTTTCTTTCACATTATTAGCTTTTCATGTCTCTTGGCATTTAAGTACTTTCTTTCTTTGCAATATCTGAGCCTTTATTATCTGGAAAAAATCTATCCAGGAGAGATTTATCCATATTTATTTTTTTTTTAAGTATTTGCTCAACCATGTTTGTAGCAGCTTTATTTGTATTAGCTGGATGCTGGAAACAACCCAGATGCTACTCAAGAATGGATACAGAAATTGTGGTACATCTATACAATGGAATATTACTCAGCAATAAAAAAAAAAGGAAACCATGAAATTTTCAGGTAAATGGTAGGATCTGGAAAAGATCATCCTGAGTGAGGTATCCCAGAAGCAGAAAGACACACATGGTATATACTCACTCACATAGACATATATTATAGGATAAACCTACTAAAATCTGTACACCTAAAGAAACTAATCAACAGAAAGTTCTGTGTTTAACTCTGTACCCCATTTTTTAATTGGATTACTTGATTTGTTGCTTTTTAACTTCTTCAGTTTTTTATATATACTGGATATTATCCCTCTGTCAGATATAGGGTTGGTGAAGATTCTTCCCCAATTTGTAGGCAGTCATTTTGTTTTGATGACAGTGTCCTTTGCTTTACAGAAGATTTTCAGTTTCATGAGGTCCCATTTATTGATTGTTGCTCTTAGAGCCTGTGCTGTTGGTGTTCTGTTCAGAAAGTTGTCTCCTGTGCCAATGAGTTCTAGGGTCTTCCCCACTTTTTCTTCTAACTGATTTAGTTTGTCAGGTTTTATGTTGTTGTCTTTGATGCACTTGGACTTTAGTTTTGTGCAGGGTGATAAATATGGATCTATTTTCATCTTTCTGCATATAGACATCCAGTTGGACTAGTGAAAGAATCAGACTAACTTTGTAACCTATGTTTCTTTTAATTGCCTTATAACTTATATTTGCAAGTTTTAGGCCCATGTTAATTAAAGCCTCTTAGTGCTTCGCCAGAGAACCGAGGAATGTAAAAGTTCCTGACATTAGCCATCTGTGAGGGCAGAGATAAGGAAGAGAACAAGCAGAGATCTCTACTAAATGGAGAAAAAAATCACCGGCTAGCACCGGTGAGATGGGCTTTGTTTGGAAACTGGGCCAAATGGCCCAAATCCTTCTCCTGACCTTTGATCCAAAGCCTGTAACCCCCACTCGTCAGAACAGACATGGGATGAGTTAATCACCCCCCACATTTAACTGTGGATGGCAGGAAATTCCAAACTGACTTGAAGATCAGATATTTACGACAGGGCTGACCAGACCTAAGGGTGCCCAGAACCAACCAATTATTTTAAAAGTCAGACACTTCATCCAATCCTAGCTTGCCAAGAAGTAAACCCCAGGAGATTCCCGCCTTGAGTCTTTTAAAAACCTAAGCTCTTTGTCTCCTGGTGCCACTAGCCGACCAGCAGGGGTGACCCCATTGTACAATGGTTAAAAAGAGTCTCTTGCGTTTTTGCATCGATGGATGATTAGTTTCCTGAGTTCTCTTCATACCTTCTTATATTTAGGCTTTTGCTGGGCCTAACACTAGCACCATTTGTTGAAGATACTGTCTTTTTTCCATTGAATGGTTTTGGCTTCTTTATCAAAAATCAAGTTTCCATAGATGTGTGGGTTTATTTCTGGGTCTTCTATTTGGATAGGAGCCTACCACAGAGGGCCTCTGAAAGACTCTACATAGCAGTGTATCAAAGCATATATTAAGACTCATAACCAAACCTTTGGCAGAATGCAGGGAATTATATGAAAGAAAGAGGAGTTAGTAAGACCTGGAGAGGACAGGAGCGCCACAAGGACCAAATATATCAGGGCACAGGGGTCTTTCATGAAACTGTTTCTCCAACTAAGGACCATTATGTATATAACCTAGAACCCTTGCTTAGATATAGCCCATGATAGCTCAGTATCCAAGTGGGTTCTCTAGTAAGGGGAAAAGGGACTATTTCTGACATGAACTCAATGGCTAGGTCTTTGACCCCCTCCCTCTGACTACAAGGAAGAGTTTAGAATACCCTTCCCCAAGGGAGGAACAGCCTTGCTAGGCCACAGAAGAAGACATTGCAGCCAGTCCTGAAGAGACCTGATAAGCTAGGGTCAAATGGAAGGGGAGGAGGTCGTCCCTTATCAGTGGACTTGGAAAGAGGCAGGGAGGAGATGAGGGAGGGAGGGTGGAATTGGGAAGCAATGAGGGAAGGGGCTACATCTGGGATACAAAGTAAATAACCTGTGATTAATATAAAAATAAAAATTATTATTAAAAAAAAGAAGCTAATCAAGAGGGAGGACTCTGGCTAAAATGCTCAATCCCCATCCTGAAAAGCAAAGAGGATTGTTTGTATAATGTTTTTTTGAAATGTATATACCTTACCCTTGTTTATTCAAATGCTGATTTCTGCCTCCCACTCTCTGGTTTCAATCCGGATATTATATTGTGATACTCGTTCTAAGCATCTTGTCTCAACTTGGTGTAAACTTCCAAATAAAGCAACTAGGCACAATGTTGAGCTGGGAGGAGACAAAGGACTGGAAAGAGGGGAGGAGCTAGAGGGCAAGAAATGAGTGGGAGGAGCTAGAGGGCAGGAAATGAGTGGGAGGAGAAGGGGTGAGAGGAGAGTTTAGAGGCAGAGCTGGAGGAGAGGTCATGGAGGACATGGGGCATGAACCTGACCTAATATTTCACAAAAAGTAAGTATAATGTGGGGAATCTAAATGTTAGGAAACTATGAGGGCTTGGAGGTTTAGGATGGAGTAACTATTGCCCAGCATTGTGTTCTAGGTTAACTAAATAAACCCAGTCTCTGTGTGGTGATTTGGGTATACAGCTGTTTAGGACTAACAGCTGCATTACTAAAAGATAATTATTAGTAAATACTAATTACCACTTAAGTCAAATGGTGCCACACCCTTTAAATCATACTTAAATATAATTTGGAGAGGGGAATAAGCTCTCAGTGATACAACCCAAACTTAAAATCTAAAAACTCCCAGGTCAATTACTGTCTCTTTAAGAGAGACTCTTAAACAGGCCCTGGAGCAAAAGGCAGCCTACTGTGGGCAGACCTCAGATTTAACATAACAAAACTGGCTGCCACTACAGTCTAACTTGATGGAAGAAACAATAAAACAGACTTCTTGGAGCTTGGCTGATAATCTATTCTATGGTTTTAAGACTGAAATAAAGGAAGGTCTAGAAATTGTGACTATGCTTACATTCATAGTCCTTTAATCATTGCATTAGCCTTTTATGTCTTCTTCGAGGCAAAGGCTTTAGAAAAGATACTAGAAAATTATAAAAGAAAAAAATGAAGGTTGGAAACAGGACATAAAACAAGAGATACAAAACCTTACAGAACAGAATAAACAACAGGAAGATAGGGCAGAGTTTTAGAAAAGATACTGGAACAGCACAAAGAACAACTAGAACAATATAAAGAAAAAATTAAAAGTTGGAAGAGAGGCATAAAACAAGAGATTCAAGAGATTATTGAACAAAACAAACAACAAGGAGATAGGTATGAAATATGGGTGCAGACCTTAAGAGAAGAGTTTAGAATACTAAGTAAAGAAAATACTCAGGTAGAGGCAAAAGACAAAAATAAAGGAAACCAACCAAGGGTGGTTAGAAAACAAACGTTGGCTTATCCAGTCAGTATACAGCAGATGATGATTATCCACTGAATTATCATGAACCTGAATGGTGCCCTGTAGAAGTGCTAGATCTGAGGAAATTTAAGGAAAGTGTCACTAATTTTGGAATGCATTCATCATTTGTAAAACAAACGCTGACTTCCTCGTCAGTCAAAAGTAGAGTAATCCCCAAGGACTGGGAGGATATGGCAAAGGCAATATTAGAACCTGGGCCATATTTACAATGGCTTTCATGGTGGAGAGAAGAAGCTAGAGAGATAGCACAAAAAAATAGAGCCAGAGGTGTCGGTGTTTCTAAGGATCAGCTGCTTGGTGATGGCCAGTATGCTGACACAGAGATACAAGCTGTATATAATGAAGAAACCTTAGCATTATGTCTCCTAGCAGCCTTAAATGCTTGGGACAAGGTTGAGGAATCAGGGAAAAGGCTTGAGCCATTCGCCCAGGTCATACAAGGTCCAAGTGAAACATTTACTAACTTTTTGCAAAGATAGACTTCAGCTGTGGATAAAAGTATATCAGATCCACTAGCTAGAAAAGCACTAATAGAATCTTTAGCTTTTGAAAATGCTAATACTGAATGCAAAGAGGCAATAAGGCCATTAAGAGCAAGATCTGCTTCAATAGACGAATGGATTAGAAATACAATTGAAATCAGACCTCATTCACCCAATTTGACCTTGATAGGAGAAGCTATCTCAAAATACCTTGGGAAATGTAATTGTGATGGGCGAGATTACTACAAAAGAAATTACCAGGAAAACCAAAATAAGAAGGGAACATATGCTTCCTAGAATTTGTGGAAGATGTGGTAAGGGTCAACATTGGATTAGTGAATGTAGAGCAGTCACAGATAGATGGGGTAATCCTTTATCAAGAAACGCCCAAGGGGCCTCTTGCAGGCCCCAAAACAGGAGGGACACTCCTCCACAAGAAGGCTAAACACCACTGCTCTGGGAATAAACATTAAAATCTTGGACAGCAAGGCCAAAGCAGATTCTATAGATAAATCAAAAAACCAGGAAGAGAACAAAAACAAATATATTCGCAAACCTCTATAAATGATCAAAGACCAAAGTTAAAGATAATTTTAAACACTATTGAAATTGAAGGCATGGTAGATACTGAGGCTGATGTCACAATTATTACTTCTAAATCCTGGCCCCCAAATTGGCCACTTCAAGAGGTGGATATTCAATTCCAAAGAGTTGGAACTTTATCTAAAGTGAAACAAAGTGTTAGATGGCTTAAATGTACAGGACCAGAAGGTCAAATTAGAAAACTAAGGCCATCCGTGGCTACGATAGCCATAAATTTATGGGGAAGAGATCTGTTACATCAATGGAAGACCCACATTAACATCCCCCCAAGTTCCGAGACAAGCCAAAAAACAGGTAATACTCCTGATAAAGAAGCTAAAATTATTTTAAAATGTCATCAAAAACAGTTTCAGACTGTCCAGGCTGTCCATAAATAAAATACAGCAGAGTCCGTCTTTTCAACTTCATGTTGGGAAGCCACTGCTAATAAAATCCCCACAGTCTTACCACTAAGGTGGTTGGCTGACCAACCTATTTGGATTGAACAATGGTCTATGAGTAAAGAAAAATTACTGGCACTAGAACAGCTTGTCCTGGAACAGCTGGAGGCTCAACATACAGAGCAGTCCAACAGCCCTTGGAATTCTCCAGTATTTATCATCAAAAAGAAATCTGACAAATGGAGGATGTTAACAGATCTAAGAGCAATTAACAAAATTATTCAGCCAATGGGATCGTTACAATCCAGAATCCCATTGCCTTCCTTGTTACCTAAAGAATGGCCTATTATAGTGATTGATTTAAAGGATTGCTTTTTTACAATTCCTTTACATGAGCATGATAGGGAAAGGTTTGCTTTCTCAGTACCCACTTTGACTAGAAGCTGTCCAATAAAGAGCTATCACTGGAGGGTCTTACCACAGGGGATGTTAAACAGTCCTACTTTGTGCCAATATTTTGTACAACAACCGTTGGAGATAATTCATAAGCAGTTTCCTCAATCCTGCACATCTCATACATTTATGATTTTAGAACTGTATAATGCTTGTGAGAAGTTATATGTTTGCAGAACAAAAGAACTAGACAACAGAGATGCTGGATCAAATCTAACAGAATCATTCTTCAGCATACTGAGACATTGACACATCTGTTCCAGCATCTTGCATGTTCTGGCATTCTGCTTGTTCCTGCCTCTACTGCTTCAATTGCTGTTTTCTCTTCAAAGCCTGCTCCCAAAAGAACTTTGAAGAAAGCTACTAATCTTAATTGGTCCAGGATTTTAGACTGTTTCAAAGAGGACTTTTATTAAGCCTGAAATTTCTCAACACTCAAAGACTGGACCACAAATGTTATTGCTTGCTTAATTAACCATTTTTATTTGGGCTCCCTACAGTATTTCTACATGTCCCAAAATGTCAGCTAGAAGAAATCCAAGAGAACGGCGTCCAATTTTCCTTAAAGGGGGTTGGGTATATTTTTGGTTGTTTGCTATGGCTACGAAATTTTATTGACATTGGGAGATGTTTATTATTAATGGTCTTATTCAAAGTGAAATAAGGAATATACAGGGATATCTTATAGGAATAGAAAAAATGGTAGATTATTGAATCTACTCAACTTAGGATTTTATTTGTTATTGCCAAATAAGGTTAATTTTAACTCTGGCATAGGATTTTGCATATTGATGCAAAAATAAGCATTTTTAATACATTGGTATAAGCTTTAGTATATTGATAGAAAATCAAGGTTAATTCCAATACTTTTAAACAGCTATTAAAAACAGGTTAAGGTATTAGGTAATGCAATTTATTTGCTAGTTATTGAACTTACAGTCATGTCAGACACTAGTCTAATTTATCACAGGAGTATACATCCTAGGTTTAACAGATAGATACGATTTTGTATACAGACTGATTACATGAAGATAGGTAGTCTTCAAACACTTCAGAGATCTACAGAATATGGCATTTAAAATGTTTTTATTATTTTAAAGATTCTTTGACAATGAGACAAGTCACTTCCTGGCAGCACGCCACCTACATGAAAGAAAAAAATGAGCATCAAAGAACATCCATATGGAGATGGCTTCAAATGTGGGAAACAAGCCATTCAGGTAAAGAAAATACCCTCACTTCATGAAAGACAACTTTTGCCAAAAATGGGCAAACTTAAATGCAGGACAAGTCGACTGCTGAACTCTGCCAAGACAGGGTAAGCAAGTACTAAATAGTTTCTGCTCCACATATATGTCTGTGAAATATTCTGAGCCAGAAGGCTGAAGATGATGCTCCAACATTATAGAGAGTTATGGGTGACTGTTCAGGCAGCAAACTATCTTTGTCAATTTTTTTATTTTTGGAAGCTGCTAACATGCACTTCCTATTTACTCCAATAACTAATTTTATTCCTTCTCAAGTCTCTGATGGGTTGAAGACCAAATAGTTATAGTGAAAGAATTAACCTTGAAGTTGTTTAGAAATGAAGAAATCTTTTCATATAGGTAATACCAATAAGGATAAAAGTTGATTTAGGTATAGAACTTTTAACTTGTCAAGATAGATAGGATAATCAGATACTTTCTCCTAAGTTGCTAAATACACATGGACAGGGCATTGCACATGTAGATTTTACCTAACAATTTTCATAATTATTATTGTATTGAAAAAAAGGAGCCTTTTATTGGACTGAAAGGGGGAAATGTTGGTATAATGTTCTTTTGAAATACCTTACCCTTATTCATTCAAATGCTGATCCCCCCCCCCCCGGTTTCAATCCGGATATTGCATTGTGATACTTATTCTAAGCATCCTGTCTCAACTTGGTGTAAACTTCCAAATAAAGCAACTAGGCACAATGTTGAGCTGGGAGGAGCCAAAGGACAAGAAAGAGGGGAGGAGCTAAAGGGCAGAAAATGAGTGGGAGGAGGAGGGGTGAGAGGAGAGTTTAGAGGCAGAGATGGAAGAGAGGTCATGGAGGACATGGAGCATGAACCAGACCTAAGATTTCACAAAAAGCAAGTATAATGTGGGAAATCTAAATGTTAGGAAACTATGAGGGCTTGGAGGTTTAGGATGGAGTAACTATTGCCCAGAATTGTGTTCTAGGTTAACTAAATAAACCCAGTCTCTGTGTGGTGATTTGGGTATACAGCTTTTTAAGACTGACAGCAGCATTACTAAAAGATAATTATTAGTAAATATTAATTACCACTTACAAGAGAGGATGGACATCAAAAGAAGGAGAAAACAGGGAACAAGTTAGGAGCCTGCCACAGAGGGCCTCTAAAACTCTCAGCCCTGCAGACTATCAAAGCAGATGCTGAGACTTATGGCCAACCTTCGGACAGATTGCAAGGAAGCTTATGAAAGAAGCGGGAAATAGTAAGATCTGGAGAGGACAGAAGCCCCACAAGGAGAGCAACAGAACCAAAAATCTGGACACAGGGGTCTTCCCTGAGACTGATACTCCAACCAAGTAGCATGCATGGAGATAACCCAGAATCCCTGCACAGATATAGCCCATGATAATGCAGTCTTCTAGTGGGTTCCATAGTAATGGGAACAGGGACTGTCTCTGACATGAACTGATTGGCCTGCTCTTTGATCACCTCCCTCTGAGGGAGGGAGCAGCCTTAAGAGGCCACAGAGGAAGACAGTACAGCCACTCCTGCTGAAACCTAACAAACTAAGATCAGAGGGAAGGAAAAGAAGACCTCCCCTACCAGTGGACTTGGGGAGGGGCATGCATGGAGAAGAAGGAGGAAGGAAGAGATTGGGAGGGGAGGAGATAGGGAACTAGTGGGGGGATACAAAGTAAACAAAGTGTAATTACTAAAAAAAATTTAAAAAACCAAACATCTTAAAATGATACCAGACAATGTGTTAGTATATACACACATCAAGACTTGTGGTCAGATTTTCACTCATAAACTATCACCTAGATTCATATTATTCTGTTAAGGTTCTACAGTGTTCTTAACAATGTATTAAATTATTTTTAGAAAAAATTTAATGGTGAATGTTTAAAATAAAAGCATATTATTCTACAGTTTTTTAACACCAACATTTAAAAATTTTACTATAAAATTTAAGGAATAAGTTTTGATTGTATTGTGGTAATTATTAAACTGGAGATAGGAGATTTGACCCAGGGGATTTCAGCACAGGTAGTTAATGAAAGTAAAGGCTCAAAACCTAACAGGAAGAATGATACGCAAGGGTGAGTATGGGACACAGTCTTATGTCACTTTACAGCAGAACTGCTTTTTGCTTCTTGCTTCTACAAATCTAGATCCGAATGAGATGTTTGCTGTAATGAAAATGATAGACACTAATGCAGCATCAGGTCTGGCTTCTCAAGAAAACTTTATATGCCCCTTCATTATGAAATCCATTCAAACAGCATCATCTTTATTTTTGTTGTTGTTTCTAGACAAAATCTCTTCCTTTACAGATAGTCTTTTTTAAATTTTCATTTTTATATTAATTACAGTTTATTCACTTTGTATCCTAGATGTAGCCCCTCCCTCATTCCCTTTCAATCTCTCCCTCCCTCCATCATCTTCTCTCATGCCCCTCTCAAAGTCGACTAATAGGGGAGGTCCTCCTCCCCTTCCATTTGACCCTCACTTATCAGTTCTCATCAGGATTGGCTACATTTTCCTCCTCTGTGGCCTGGCAAGGCTGCTCCCCCTCAGTGGGGGGAGCCTGCCACTGAGTTCATGTCAGAGACAGTCCCTGTTCCCCTTACTAGGACACCCACATTTATAAATACATATATATATATATTACAATCTATTCACTTTGTATGCCTGCTGCAGCCCCCTTCCTCATCTCCTCCCATTCCCACCCATCCTCCCTCTTCTCCCCCTACGCCCTTTTCCTAGTTCCCTGACAGGGGAGGACCTCTTCCCCTTCTGTCTGACCCTATCAAGGAAAAATTTTTGTTCTTAAATCATAGCAGATACTTTTGCTAGCTATAATATTTAGGTCAACTTGGAATGCATTGTTCCATTTTTCTTCTAGCTTCTTATTACTTTACCAGGTCAGAGAAACTTCTTTAGTAATGAATTATAGAAATGATTCCTGAAAGTGCCATCATCTTTATTAGTTTAATTTTATAATCTGATTACTGTTAAATTTTCACATTGAAAATAACATGGGTGACAATAAAACTCACTGGATTTGTTGTTTGTTTTATGAGTGGAATATTTTACATGACCAGTAATAGTAAATGATATTATTATAAGCATATTTATATGGAAAATTTTAAATTTCATATGGTAAGTTCACCAGAGTATAATAAATCAAATATATTAATGTTTTAGAGGTTTCACATGACTTTCCTTGTGTGAAACTCAAATGATGTCTACAATAATCCCAGCACATAAAGAGAGAATTTTTTCAATAATTATTTTTATTAATTACATTTTATTCACTTTGTATCCCCCCTGTACCTCCCTCCCTCTTCTGCTCCCAATTCCACCCCTCCTTCCCCACCTCTGTCCCTCTCCCACTCTACTGATAAGAGAAGTCCTCTTCCCTTTCCCTCTGATCCTAGTCTATCAGGTCTCATCAGGAGTGACTGCATTGTCTTCTTCTGTGGCCTGGTATGGCTGCTTCTCCCTCAGGGGTAGGTGATCAAAGAGCAGACCAAGATAAATTTAAGGTACAAAATGTTTGTAAATAATATTTATACCCAATAAATTATCTGGTATTTTTTCATACTTTGATTTGATACTATAGGCATACTGTGTATCCTTATAGAACTACTTGAAACATTTTGAAATATTTGAAATGTTGTAATCAACCATACTTAAGTTATATCACTTATTCTTCAGAATAAACTTACAATAAAAAAATAATTTCTAAGAGCCTGTAGAATTCTTAATTTGACTTTGGTTACTAATGGTGACTATAACAGAGAAATCTTGGTAGAGGAATATTGAATGACAGAGAAACACTGAAAAAAATGTTCAGCATTTTTATTTCAGAGAAATGGAAATCGAAACAACCCTGAGATTTCACCTTACACACATCAGAATTGCTAAGATCAAAAACTCAAGTGACAGCACATGCTGGAGAGGATGTGGAGAAAAGGGAACTCTCCTCCATTGTTGGTGGAATGGAAACTTGTGCAACCATTTTGGAAATCAATCTGGTGCTATCTCAGAAAATTAGGAATAATGCTACCTCAAGATCTAGCTATACCACTCATAGGCCTATATCCAAAATATGCTCAAGTATACAACAAGGTCATTTGCTCAACTATGTTTGTAATAGCCAGAAGCTGGAAACAACCTAGATGTGCCTCAATGGAGGAATAGATATAGAAATTGTGGTACATTTACACAATGGAATACAACTTTGCTATTAAAAACAAAGAAATTATGAAATTTGTAGGCAAATGGTGAGAACTAGAAAAGATCATCTTGAGTGAGGTATTTCAGAAACAGAAAGACACACATGCTATATACTCACTCATAAGTAGATACTAGACCTATAATATAGGATAAACATACTAAAATCTATACTCCTAAAGAAGCTAAGCAACAAGGAAGACCCTAGTGAAGATGCCCAACGCTCACTCAGAAGGACAAACCCAATAGACATTAGAAGCAGAAAACAGTGAACAGGACAGGAGCTTACCACAGAGAGCCTCTGAAAGACTCTAATGATTGAGGTATTGAAGCATATGATGACACTCATAGTCAGACTTTGGGCAGAGTGCAGGGAATCTTATGAAAGGGGAGATTGAAATACCTGGAGGGCTCAGGAGCTCCAAAAGGAAACCAACCAAGCCAAAAACCATCCTGAGCCCTGGGGCCCCTGAAGAGAATGATACCTCAACCAAGGGCAATGTATGAAGAGGACCTAAAACCCTGCTCAGGTGTAGCTCATAGACCCAGACTCCAAGTGGGGTTTATAATAAGAGGAGCAGGTACATTCTCTGGAATGAACTCAGTGGCAGTCTCTCTGATAAGCTCCTCCTGGGGGGGTGCATCCTTAGCAGACCACAGAGGAAGACAATGCAACCAGTCCTGATGAGACCTGATAGGCTAGGGTCAAATAGGAGAGAAAGACCTCCATTATTGGTGTACAAGGGGAGGGAAATAGGGAGAGAAGAGGGATGGAGGGTGGGATTGGGAGAAGAAGAGGGAGGGGGCCACAGCCAGGATAGAAATAAAATTTTAATAAATGATAATAATAAAGAAATTTAAAGACAAGGCTACCCACTTTCTCCATATCTCTTCACCATAGTTCTGGAAGTCCTTGCTAGAGCAATAAGTCAATTGAAGGGGATCAAAGGGATTCAAATTGGAAAGAAAGAAGTCAAAGTATCACTATTTGCAGACGATATGAGAGTATACCTGAGTGATGCCAAAAACTCTACCAGGGAACTCCTACAGCTGATAAACACCTTCAGCAAAGTGACTGGATACAAAATTAACTCAAAAAAATCAGTAGCCCTCCTGTATACAAAAGACAAAGGGACTGAGAAAGAAATTGGGGAAACAACACCCTTCACAATAGCCACAAATGACATAAGGTACCTTGGTGTGAACCTAACCAAGCAAGTCAAAGACTTGTATGAAAAAAAATTTCAAGTCTCTGAAGAAAGAATTAGAAGAAGATATGAGAAGATGGAAAGATCTCGCATGCTCATGGCTTGGCAGGATTAACATAGTAAAAATGGCCATTTTACCAAAAGCAATCTACAGATTCAATGCAATTCCCATCAAATTACCAACACAATTCTTTACAGGCCTGGAAAAAAAAATTCTCAACTTCATATGGAATAACAAGAAACCCAGAATTGCTAAAACAGTTCTCTACAATAAAAGATCTTCTGAAGGTATCTCCATCCCTGATCTTAAGCTGTACTATAGAGCAACAGTTTTAAAAACTGCATGGTACTGGCATAGAAACAGAATGGTGGATCAATGGAACTGAATAGAGGACTCAGAAATAAACGCACACACCTATGGACACCTGATCTTTGACAAAGATGCCAAAACCATACAATGGAGAAAAGATAGCATCTTTAACAAATAGTGCTGGTCTACCTGGATGTCTACATGTAGAAAAATGCAAATAGATCCATACTTATCACTCTGCAGAAAACTAAAGTCCAAGTGGATCAAAGACCTCAACATAAAACCAGACACATTAAATCAGTTATAAAAAAAAGTGGGGAATACCCTTGAACTCATTGGCACAGGAGACAACTTCCTGAACAGAACACCAACAGCACAGATTCTAAGAGCAACAATCAATAAATGGGACCTCATGAAACTGAAAAGCTTCTGTAAATCAAAGGACACTGTCATCAAAACAAAACGACTGCCTACAGATTGGGAAAGGATCTTCACCAGCCCTTTATCTGATAGAGGACTAATATCAGTATATATAAAGAACTAAAGAAGCTGAAAAACAGCAAACCAAGTAATCCAATTAAAAAATGGGGAACAGAGCTAAACAGAGAACTCTCTGTAGAGGAATATCGAATGGCAGAGAAACACTTAAAGAAATGCTCAACCTCATTAGCAATTAGGGAAATGCAAATCAAAACAACCTTGAGATTTCACCTTACACCTATCAGAATGGCCAAGATGAAAAACTCAGGTGACAACACATGCTGGAGAGGTTGTGGAGAAAGGGGAACCCTCCACTGCTGGTGGGAATGTAAACTTGTACAACCACTCTGGAAATCAATCTGGCACTTTCTCAGACAACTAGGAATAGCGCTTCCTCAAGATCCAGCCATACCACTCCTAGGCATATATCCAAAAGAGGCTCAAGTACACAATAAGGACATTTGCTCAACCATGTTTGTAGCAGCCTTATTTGTAATATCCAGAAGCTGGAAACAGCCCAGATGCCCCTCTACTGAAGAATAGATGCAGAAATTGTGGGTACATCTACACAATGGAGTATTACTCAGCAATGAAAAATAAGGAAATCATGAAATTTGCAGGGAAATGGTGGGACCTAGAAAGGAGCATCATGAGTGATCCGTCCCAGAAGCAGAAAGACACACACGGTATATACTCACTCATATAGACATAACATAGTATACACCTACTAAAAACTGTACATCTAAAGAAACTAATCAAGAGAGAGGACCATGACTAAAATGCTCAATCCCCATCATGAAAGGCAAAGAGGCTGGACATCAGAAGATGAAGAAATCAGGAAACAACCTAGGAACATGCCACAGAGGGCCTCTGAAAGCCTCTGCCCTGCAGACAATCAAATCAGAAGCTGAGACTAATGCCCAACTGTTGGGCAGAGTGCATGGAATCTTATGTAAGAAGTGGGAAATACTAAGAGCTGGAGAGAATGGGAACCACACAAGCAGAGCAACAGAACCAGAAAACTTGAACACAGGGAACTTCCCAGAGACTCATACTCCACCCAAGGACTATTCATGGAGATAACCTAGAACCCCTGCACAGATGTAGCACATGACAGTTCAGTGTCCAAGTGGGTTACATAGTAATGGGAACAGGGACTGCCTCTGACATAGTCTGATTGGCCTGCTCTTTGATCACCTCCCCTTGAGGGGAGAGCAGCCTTACCAGGCCACAGAAGATGACAATGCAGTCACTCCTGATGGGATCTGATAGACTAAGATCAGAAGGAAGGAGAAGAGGACCTCCCCTATCAGTGGACTTGGGGAAGGGCATGTGTGAAGAAATGGGAGGGAGGTGGGATTGGGAGGGGAGAAGGATACAAACTGAATAAAGTATAATAAATAATAAAATAAAATAAAATAAAATTGGAGTTCACAATAGAAAAAAATTAATGGGTGTATGCACAAACTTGCTTGTGTAGAATTGGATAACATGACAATGCTGGTATGTAGTACACGAGCTTAATGAAGTCCTCAAACCTCAGATGTTTAATCAAAATATTTGTGTTTCTGTGTGCTAGGTATAATATTTTAACATTGAATTTTTCAATTCACACCACCCAGGAACTAAAGATGATTTTTCTTGTAAAGAAAAAACAAAAAGTCTTTAATTAACAGTCATTCTGTGTTAGAACAGCCCTTAAAGGCAAAAGGGAGAGCACACAGAAACAGAAAGGACAAGCAGTAAAGATGGAGCCATGGAGTGGAGAGACATAGAGATACATTCACAAGTCAAGAATTTCAGGGGCTTTACAGAAACCATAATTCAAGGGAGGACTTTTACTTAGTGCCATCTAACGTACCATAACCTTCCTACGTTGTGGTTTCTACTTCTATATTTTGAAACTGTGAGAGAATAACTTCTTGTTGTTTAAGCCAGTATTTGATGCTTTCATATTGCAGCCTCAGAAGACTAATAATACCATGGGAATATAACTCAGAAAAAAGAAATTATAATATTGTTTTCACGGAATATGGTTTTCAAATTGTAAGTGTGATTTCTACATGAAATCTACCAAAATAACTGCCTTTAAAAATAAAGATAGTTAATGATATCCCCCCAAAAAATTAAAAATCTCAGTACATATAGAGGGAAACCTGTGATCAGTGAACATTGCTTCTTATACTATCAGCTAGATTCACAAAATGTTTAAAATAATGTAGTGTATTTTGAAAGTAAACTATAGATCATTATCTTTATAGAAATACTTTCTTAAATATTAATGTTGAAAACATCTGTCTTCTCCTGTTTATAGGTATCAAATCAGGAACTGAAATTCTAAAGTGCAAAACGTGCCATCTGCTCTAAGAGCTATATTTTGCTGTCATGAGTGAATATGAAATTAGCAACTGTCTATTGGCTGAACTGAAATACATTACTGAAAATTATTGACAGTTACAGAACTATACATTTTGGGAACTAGATGTGACTTTCATATTTATATCACTCAGAAGGCCTACAGTGCAGACTTACTGAATCAGATGTTGGCCATATGGAAATGATAACTCTAGCAGGAGCTTCTCAAACCACTTCTAAATAAAGTTCAGACTTTCATCTTACATCCCCTACTACTACTAAATCTATACAAACAGAATCCTTTTGTTTGCTTCTATCATTGATCAATATACATCAAATGATAAAATAGTAAATTCTAATGACATAAAATTTAATCTTACATCTCTAATAGTGTTCATTAATCACAAAATATATTTTTATTTATCGTCTGACTATGACAATCGTTATTACTTTGTTTATGATTGTAATGGTTTTTTCTATTTTGTCATAGTGAAATAATAAAAATGTGTTAACAAGAACTGTCATATATATTCATTTTTCTCCATGGTGAGCAGTGTTTTAGATATTTTATGTGTAATAACAACACAACAACAGCAGCAGCTACAACAAATTATCAGAGAACTACATTCTAAGCATGCCTTCCTATTAGATATGATAAAATAAAGCTATTAGGAGGTTTATTCTGCTTTGCATTGTCATTGTCCTAAGAGTGAATGAACCTGAAGTTTTAACACAAACTATAAGCTGTGGAGTCCACATTATTCTCCACAGTTCTCTTCTCTGTCCAAAAGCCCTGATTCTTTTTTTTTTTTTTGGTAACTGATGAAAACTCTGAAGCATTATTTGGGTCTAGTATTGTTTGTTTGTTTGTTTGTTTGTTTGTTTGTTTTGAGACAGGGCTTCTCTGTCCTGGACTCACTTTGTAGACCAGGCTGGCCTCAAACTCATGGTGGTCCACGTGCCTCTGCCTCCCCAAGTGCTGGGATTACAAGCATGCACCTCTGTGCCAGGTTTGGTTATAGTATTAATCACAACATATTTACCGTTTAAAGTAATAATCACAAGGTTGGAATTTTTTGTTGCATTCTTTATCAGTGAAAAGAGAAAAACCAATCTGAATAGAATGAGGCAGTGTTGCACTAAACTGGTTCTTTGGAAAATATCTTGAGTTTATCTTCTTTTATCTTTTATTTTTCAATGTGTGTACTGAGATATACAATCTATGCCTTTTTTCACAGAGCGTACATTTTACCGTTTATTATGGCACCTTTTGAGACCTGGGCCCAGAATTTCTACCTAGGCACTCTCTATTCAGGATGATTTATTAATTATATGAAGATCTATAATTCTGTATTTCTCAGACTCTATTTTCTCCAGTTTGGGCAGCCAAGTAATTCCAGGACTAAAAGTAATTAATTAACTATTGCTGAAGTAGCTGGTAACAGTCATGATAGATAGCTCAATTAATTCATATTTGTACACAATCAGTATAGTGAATATAATTGTGTTATGAATTATGTATAAGCATAAATGAAATTATCAGAATTACTGCTTTTGCAACACTTGGTAGGCAGAGTCAGATAAAGTAAATCTTCAAGACAATTTCTAAATACATATTTAATGAAGTTTAAAAGGTAATCTCTTCAGGAGATTTCCAGAGGGAGCCTCTGAAAGACTCTACTCATCAGAGTATTGAAGCAGATGCTGAGACTCATAGCTAAACTTTGGGCAGAGTGAAGGGAATCTTATGAAAGAAGGGGAGATAGAAAGACCTGAAGGGTACAGGAGCTCCACAAGGAAACCAAGAGAGACATAAATATCTGGTCTTAGGAGTCCCTGAAGAGACTGATGAATTAACCAAAAACCATGCATGGAGAGGACCTAGACCCCCTTCTCAGATGTATCCCATGGCCAGCTCAGTCTCCATGTGGGTGTCCTAGTAAGGGGAGCAGGGGCTGTCTCTGACATGAGCTCCATGGCTGGCTCTTTGTTACTTCTCCCTGGTGAGATGTCATAACTAGACCACAGAGAAAGAGGATCCAGACAGTCCTGATGAGGCTTGATAGGCTTGATAGGGAAGGAGGGCCTCCTCTATCAGTGGACTAGAGAAGGGACATGGGGGAAAAACCAAGGGAGAGTGGGACAGGTAGGAGATGAGGGAGGGGGCTACAGTCGGGATACAAAGGTGAATAAATTGTAATAAATAGTAATAAAAAATTAAAAATGAAGTCTCTTAAAATGGAATGACAGCTCCATGAAGTCTTTAAGCCTTTGAGAGTTTCATGTAGTGCAATATCAGCAATGAACTGATGCTTTGGGAGATGCAGATATTTTAATGATATTTTACTTACATTGTCTCAGCATTCTTACCGTCCATCTCCCAGCCCTTATCCAATGCCATCCACCTTAATCCTTTCTCTCTTGACTACCTTCCATCTATAATCCCATGGTACTTGTTTGTATTCTTTATCTTGTTTATTTCCTCCATTATTGGAGTCCTTCCTCCAGTCCCACATGATTTTTTTTCACCATGCTAACCAATTGTGGTGTCCTCCTTACTCTTCTCTTCCCGTTATTCTTCCTGTGATTCTCTCCTGAACCTAAAAGCTGGGGAAACTTAGCCATGCCTACCCTATCCTTCCTTGGCAATGTATAGGCTGTTTAATCAAGTAATCAGGTATGTCTTAGGCAGATTTACAAAACAAGGATAGGTGTAACCAGATCTTGAGGACCAGTAACATGCATCAGATCAATCTCCAACATATGTGGAAGTTAAACTCAAACATTTGAATTCAAATCGAAGGATTAGCAGAGGTTCTACAATGTTGGGAGATGAACTCAGAACTATCTATTAAATACTGACTGCATTTTCACCACCATAAAACATAATGACAAAGATGTGCTCCATGTATCGATAATCTAACAACCATGTTCACAACTTCACAACAGGTCCTGTTTTTCTGAATGTCATCTCTGAAACAAACCTTACAAAATGAACAATGGGAAAGAGCAACAATTTTAAAGAATTTTTCCTCCCAGGCCTCTCTTAATATCCTTTTTTCGCAAAAAGCACTATTTATAATGATTTACCCATCTTCATTTTGGTAATTGTGAGTCATGTAGTCATTGAAAAGACAGAGATTGGCATCCACTCCTTAGGTTATTCAGTGTACTTCTTTCTGCCGGCTACCTCTAGATGTTCTTTTATGGCACCCTCATCTCACCAAATTTGATCATAAACTTAATATCTGAAATTATAGCTATCTTCTTCATATCTTTTATGGGCCAGCTTCTCACCAAATGTTTATTTGTTAGTACTTAGATCTTCTTCTTGGTAGTGATGGCCTATGCTTGCTATGGGACCATCTGTAAGCCACTGAACTACATGATCATCATGAACTTTTGGGTGTGTTTGCATCCTTTTGTGTTATTGGCATAGGCTAGAGGGCTTATATACTCTTTGGATCAAATTTTCTTTGTTTATAATCTTCTTTTTGGGGCCCTAATGTCAATGACCATTTCAAGCGTGGCAATTATCCAGTATTATAATTTGCTATTGATAAATCTGTAACTTTTTTATACATTGTCATTCCCATGTTGGATCCTTTAATACTTTTAGAAATTCTAAAATGAAAAATAAAAAAGACCCTGAGATTTCATCTTACACCCATCAGAATGGCTAAGATAAAAAACTCAAGTGACAACACATGCTATAGAAGATGTGGAGAAAGGGGAACCCTCCTCCACTGTTGGTGGGAATGTAAACAAAGTGATTGTACACAACCACTTTGGAAATCAATCTGGTGCTTTCTCAGACAGTTAGGAATAGTGCTACCTCAAGATCCAACTATACTGCTCCTAGGCATATATCCAAAATATGCTCAAGTATATAAGGACATGTGCTCAACCATGGTCAAAGCAGCTTTATTTGTAATAGCCAGAATCTGGAAGCAACCCTAATATCCCTCAACTGAGAAATGTATACAGAAATTGTGGTAAATTTACACAATGGAGTACTACTCAGCAATTATAAACAAGGAAGTCATGAAATTTGCAGGCAAATGGTGGAACCTAGAAAGGATCATCCTGAGTGAGGTATCCCAGAAGCAAAAAGACACACAGGGTATATACTCACTCATAAGTAGATATTAGACATATAATATAGGATAAACATACTAAAATCTGTACACCTAAAGAAACTAAGCAAGAAGGACGACTCTGGGTAAGATGCTCAGTCTTCATTCAGACAGGTAAAGAGGATGGACATCAGAAGAGGAGTAAAACAGGGAACAGGACAGGAGCTTACCACAGATGGTCCCTGAAAGACTCTACCCTGCAGGTTATCAAAGCAGATGCTGGGACTCATAGCCAAACTTTGGGCAGAGTGCAGGGAATCTTATTAAAGAAGGGGGAGATAGAAATACCTGGAGAAGACAGGAGCTCCACAAGGAGAGCAACAGAACCAAAATATCTGGACAAAGGAGTGTTTTCTGAGACTGATACTCCAACCAAAGACCATACATAGAGATAACCTAGAATCCCTGCACAGATGTAACCCATGGCAGCTTTGTGTCCAAGTGGGGTTCCCTAGTAATGTGAACATGGACTGTCTCTGACATAAATTGATTAGTCTGCCCTTTGATCACCTCTCCTTCAGGAGGATGCAGCCTTACAAGGCCACAGAGGAAGACAATGTAGCCACTCCTGATGAGACCTGATAGACTAGGATCAGATGGAAGGGGAGGAGGACCTCCCCTATCAGTGGATTGGAAGAGGTGCATAGGGGAAGGGAGGGTAGGATTGGGAGCAGAAGAGGGAGAGAGCTACAGGTGGGATACATAGGGGATAAACTGTAATTAATAAAATAAAAATAAAATATTATAGTAATATAAAAAATACAAGTACAAAAAATTTTGTACAAAAGCTCTGGTATAGAATCTCAACTATAGATAAGGTAAAACTGTCTCTTCCTCTCTACTAATAAAACGAATTGTAAGACAAGAGTTCTGGGTTTCCTTGTGATACATGCAAGGCAACGGGAAATGTATGTTCCCCTGAGCTGGGGTCTGCTGTCATGATTCTAGGGATGGCTGATTTCATGGGGCTGTAATATGCTGCTGTGATTCAGGGGATGAGTTCTTTAATTGGGTGAGAGTCTTTAACCACAAGACTTGTAACTGCTGATGTCCAAGGATTGAGTAGGTCATGGTATATCTGGGAATAACTGCTCTCACAGGCTAGAAGTTGCAGTGATGATTCTAGGAAGTGTTATTTCTGTGTTCCAGTATATCCTCAGTGCATTTATGAAAATTTGCTGCAGGCAAATTGGGAATGGTGATCTCCAGTGGTTGATGATTACTGAAGATACTCTTCATAGGGAGTTCACAGGGGAAAGGATGTCTTTTCCTATGATTCTAGAGTAGTGATTTGTGGCTACTGTCAATAAAAACATAGAACTCAGACAGGGAGACTCTTCTCCAGAAAAATGAGTGATTGATTACTTGTCAGTTCTTGAATACTGGAATTAGGTGACTGTTTGTCTGGATAGGAGAGCTACTATGGTTCCAAGTTTCTGTTACATTTATCTTCACTCTTTAAAATCATGGCTTCTACTCCACCATCTTACCCAGCAGACAACAACACAAATCCACTCTTTTTTGAACTTCAACAGAACAAAAAAAAATCTGAGCACAGGGGTCTTTCCTGAGACTGATACTCCAACCAAGGACCATGCATGGAGATAGCCCTTGCACAGATGTAGCCCATGGCAGTTCAGGATCCAAGTGGGTTCCATTGTAATAGGAACAGGGACTGTCTCTGACATGAACTGATTGGCCTGCTCTTTAATTACCTCCACCTAAGGAGGAAGCAGCATTACCAGGCCACAGAAGTTGACAAGGCAGCCACTCCTGATGAGACCTAATTGACTAAGATCAGAAGGAAGGAAAAGAAGACCTCCCCTATCAGTGGACTTGGGGAGGGGCATGCATGCAGAGGGTGGAGGAAGGGAGGGATTGGGATGGGAGGAAGGAGAATACAAAGTGAATAAAGTGTAATTAATAAAGAATTTAAAGAAAAGAAGAAAAAATATTTTGAAAGTAGCTGCTACTTTGAGTTATCAATGCTTATAAATTTTTAGTAAATGCTTGTTGATCAACTCATACCGCATGTTTTACTTTCAGCATTGATAAGCTTAAAATATTCTGTATTGTAGTGTGTCTTATTTCTGTAAGTGTTAAAGAAATTCATTACTAGGTTTTTTCCAATTTCCAGCTAATATGAATAAAACTGTTATAAATAAAGTTGAGTAAATGTCCTTGTGTGGTGGGACATCTCTTATGTATATGCCCAGGGATAGTATAGCCAGGTTGTGAAATAGAACTATTCCCAATTTTCTGAGAAATCTCCAGATTGATTTCCAGAGAGGTTTTACAACTTTGCACTGTTCCCAGCAATGGAGGAGTGTTCTTCTTTAATCCACATCCCTGCCAGCATAAGTTTTTGATCTTGAGGAAAAGGGGAACGGGGAAAAGGGAGGGAGAGAGAATGGGGCTGGAAAGAGAGGAGGGAAAGGGATGTGAAGTGAATTAAATAAATAAATAAATAAGTAAGTAAATAAATAAATAAATGAGAAAATAGGTATGTAGATAAGAAAAAAATTCCTCAGAGCCTCAGAGCTTCTTGGACAGAGTCTCTTTCACTGTGAAGTGAGGTAGCATTCTACTGAGGTGAGGATGGGGAATGGCATAGGGATGCCTTCATTTTTATACAGGCTTATTTATGACTTGCCTTATCTAAATATTTCATAGCAACAACTGTATAACAGTCTGTAACAATAGTTTATGAATCATCTCACTGTGGAATTCTTCTCATAGTAAAGTTCATGTCACTTGGCAGTTAATTACATTTGTTGTTGAATCAGCAGAGGTTTTTTTCCTCCCTAGAGATTATTCAAGGAAAGTAATCTTTCCAGGAGAGATTTCTTTATTTGAATTTGATCCAATAGTTTTACAAATAATTTATCATGACTCCAGGTTCACTTATTTATTCTTATTTATTCATGAATAATCTCAATTGCTTTGAGATGAAACTGTGGAAATATGGGGGTATGATGGAAGGATGGGGAGAAAAGTATTATAAAGATTCACTTTGAGTGAGTGAGGTGTTGAGGACATCTTTCCCTGATCACAAATAACTGTGTAATTGTTGTATATATGGGGTAAATCTCAGCCTGTCCATCATTACATAGAACTACAATAGAAAATCACATGGAAATATTTAAAATCTTTTTATGTGAAGTTTGTTCTCCCCATAGTTAAATACAAGGAGAAAATTTCACAGAACAGATTTCAGTTTTTTGTTTGTTGGTTGTTTTTTTTTTTTTTTTTTTTTTAATTTTGCTTACTAGTGCCTTCAACTTTGGGTTTGGAAACTTTTGGTTCCACAGACTGTATCAACTTTATTCACAATTGTGCAAATCATAGCATCTTTATTTTTCTACAAAAATGTTTACAGAGCAGGTAAGAATGTTCAATTAGCTTTGTACAAAAAGTATTGATATAATATTTAATGTCTCTTACATAAGTTTTTGTAAGTATAACTGTATCAACTGCAGTCATCATCAGTAAAAGAGGCAATTACTTTCATCACCAATGAGAAATCTGCCAGGAAATCCATTGTTTGAGTTCTTGAGCTAATAGAATAGGAAAGGAAGCTAAATATTTTTGTAATACATAAAATACAACTAATATTTTGAATATCAGATACTCTCCACAAAGGACTATGAACTGGAAAATAGTTATAACTATAACACAGAAATTACTCAGAACAAACTTAGATTTGATTAATGTCATGGCTTGACTGGTGTTTGTTTTCCACACTGTTAGGCAACACTTATATGTTACATGGGTAACCATACAAATTCAATTTATTTATTTAACACTGATTCATGTGGTTACATTTTACATGATATATTAACAAATAAATGTACTTTATAAGGTATATTTATACAAGACAGCTTGGTCATATTTACCAAGTATATTAGAGCACAAGGGAACAAATATATTTATTTATGTTCCAGAGGCTTCTTCTGTGATTTTATTGTGAATCTTAAAGTGATGACTGTAAAGATGTTAGGACAGATACAGAGGAAATCCATGATTAGAGACTGCCACATCTACTGTCACCTAGATTCATCTAAATGCTAACATACTACTAAGACCTGAAGCTATGAATTATTTTTTCTAGAAATTACTATACTTTTATTGAAAGTATAACCACTCCAGTATTTTTATACTATCAGATCCTTGAAAACTTTTTACAGTATAGCATACAGTTTAATAACTATTTTTTGCACTATTATGGGATGTTAAATTGAGAAAGAGTAGATTTATCTCAGGGAAATGCAGTGCTGATATTTAGAGAAGCACTAATATTGTAAAAGGTGACATGTGAAAGCATAAATAGTAAATATGGAATATTTTTATTCATGTCATTCAACAGTTATGTTGTTTTCAGTCTGTAGATTCTACAAATGCAGATCTCCAGAATCAGCTGTTGACAGTAAGGAGAATGATAGATACAAAAGGTCATGGTCAGATTCTAAATAAATCCCAGACATTGTTTCATGTGTCCTATCTCACTCCCTCATCTATGTGACAGAATATTCTTGCTTCTAAGACAAGATACATTTCTGTGTAGAAAAATATTGCCAGATAATATCTAAGGCTTATAAGGTTTATAATTTAAATATACACCTCATTGGTGTTAATAAAATTTAAAATATTCACACACATATTTATCAGATATATAAGTGTGTATATATGTGTATATATATATATATGGAGAGAGAGATGATATTATATTTTCTGATACATGGCAGTCATCCATATCATGTGGATGACTGATACGATTTATTCTCTTTGGTCATGAGAGACACTCAAAAGCATTGATAACTGCTATCATCTATGCCAATTTTTCAGGTACTGAGAGGTACTTTAGTTCCATTACATATAAAACCACCAGCAAAGTATTAGAGGAAGTATATCTTAGAATATTACAGTGGTAGAAATGGTGAACATGGATGTGGTCCATCTTTACCTTCATAGCCAAGAATGCATCTGGAACTGCCACATGAGTCACAAGGCACCAGAGCTCACATTATTCACCAACGATGAAAGCTCTATAGCAAGAGTTTCCAAGGACGTCTGTGGATAATATTCAAGAAGGAAACTGAGGTCACTATTTAGTCATCTAATCTCATTTGCCATTGGTAAATATTTTCAAGAAATTATAATAAGCTTGGAAATATTTGCAGGATTCTGTATATCTGAAAAAAATGTAGATAGAACAGAAGAGGTAAAGTGGCACTACTCTTTTTATGATTCTGACTGCATCTCTTTTAATCACTTTGCTTTTCAGTGTATAAGGAGGTCTATTTGTAATTATATTTAGAAAATCATGAGTCACATTTTTTTTTCAGTTCAGTAAATATAGAGTTTCCCCTTTATTATGAGCTTGGGGAACCTGAACACTGAACATCAGTTTAAAAATGCCCTAACTAGAAAGACATATGCAGATGGCAATGATCCACTTTTCTTTTCTTTATTTAGTTTCTACCTTCTGTTCTTTCATTAACTAAGCAATTCCAAGATTTATTTATTTTTATTTTTTAAATTCTTTATTAGTTACACTTTATTCACTTTGTATCCCCCCATGGTTCCCCCCCTCCTCCCTTTCCAATACCTCCCTTTTTCCCCCCTCTACATGCATGCCCCTCCCCAAGTCCACTGATACGGGAGGTCTTCTTTTCCTTCATTCCTATCCTAGTCAATTAGGTCTCATCAGGAGTGGCTTAACTATCTTCTTCTGTGGCCTGGTAATGCTGTTTCCCCATCGGGGGAGGTAATTAAAGAGAAGGCCAATCAGTTCACGTTAGAGACAGACCCTGTTCCTATTACAATGGAACTCACTTGGACACTGAACTGCCATGGGCTACATCTGTGCAGGGGTCTTAGGTTATCTCTGTGCATGGTCCTTGGTTGGAGTATCAGTCTCAGGAAAGACCCCTGTGCTCAGATTTTTTGGTTATGTTGCTCTCCTTGTGGAGCTCCTTGTGGAGCTCTCCAGATCTTACTGTTTCCCACTTCTTTCCTAAGATCCCTTGCACTCTGCCCAAAGGTTGCCCATAAGTCTCAGCATCTGCTTTGATAGTCTGCAGGGCAGAGCCTTTCAGAGGTCCTCTGTGTCAGGCTCCTGACTTGTTCCCTCTTTTCATCTTCTTTTGATGTCCATCCTCTTTGCCTTTCTGGATAGGAATTGAGCATTTTAGCAAGAGTCCTCCCTCTTGATTAGTTTCTTTAGGTGTACAGAATTTAGTAGGTTTATCCTATATTATATGTCCATATGAGTGAGTATATACCATATGACTGAGTATATACCATTTATGTCTTTCTGCTTCTGGGATAGCTCACTCAGGATGATCCTTTCCAGATCCCACCATTTACCTGCTTATTCTAATAGTAAAGTTGCTTTGGTTGCTGCTTTTGGTTACAGTAACATGTAGAAGCAGAGGAGTTAAATGATCTTGCTGCAAGTGAACATAGTGTGTTAGGAACAGGTCTTGGTATGGGTAAAATGAGTAGGATTAAAACTCCAGAAATACCTAGTAGTCTGAAATAGACACGTTAATTCAATAAAACATTCGTGTGCTAAATAGTTTTGTAGTTACAGTACAGTTTAAAGCTATCTTTTTAACTTTAATAAACAGTTTGTAATAGCTGCAAGAATTTAAGAAGGGCATACAGTTGTCTAAAATGCAAAAGCAATGATGATCTGGATGCTCACAGATATCCAGATGATGCTTTAAATATGTTCTTCATAAAACAACAGCTTCAAGCAATGACTTTATATTAATTTATATACTCACTTAAAATATTTATTTTATTTTATGAGGGCGTTTGTCTGAATGTGGGTATATGTGCCCCACATTCTTGCCTGTATATAGGAGAAGTTATTGGACCCACTAGAATTGGAGATTAAAAATGGTTGCAAACCACTACGTGGGTACCAGGAATTGAACTCAGGTCATTTCTAAGAGAAAATAGTATTCTCAACCACTGAGCCATCTCTCCAGCCACAAAATGGAGGCTGTTGACATCAGAAAGAGCATGTTTCTAACAGCAAGTACCTCTTAGTAACATATGTAACGTGTTTGCCAAAACTCACATATTTTAAATAAGTAGTTTAAGTACATGTTGATAGTATTCAGATACACTGAGACTTAAAATAAGCCCTTGTACTTTCAGACACAACTAAAATTTCCCAAGGAGGAATAAAATCTTCAACAGGAGGTCCCCTGTGATTATTCGAACAGAAACTCACACTGCTAACACCTGTATGTTCACCATTCTAAAAACTGAGAAGATGATGATTTTTCATTGCTAGACACATACTTCAGGACAGGTCTTGTTTTGAGCTGTCATCTCTGAAACAAGCCACCTAGAAAGGTTAATGGGACTGAGCAGCAATGTCACAGAATTTATTTTTGTTGGCCTTATTCAAGATCCTGCTGGGCAAAAAGTATTATTTGTCTTGTTTTCACTCATCTACATTGTGACAATGCTGGGCAACCTGCTTATTGCAGTGACAGTGATTGCCAGCCTTTCCTTAGACACCCCAATGTACTTCTTTCTTGCATGCTTGTCACTCCTGGATGCTTTTTATTGCAATACTATCTTACCAAATTTGATTATAGAGTTGTTACATAATAAAAAGACTATTTCCTTCAAAGCATGCATGGTCCAGCTCTTTGTAGAACACTTACTGGTGGTGTGGAGGTCTTCCTTCTGGTATTCATGGCATATGATCGCTATGTAGCCATCTGTAAGCCACTGCACTATTTGACCATTATGAACCAACAGGTTTGCATCCTCCAGTTGCTGTTAGCTGGGGTTGGCGGCATAGCACATTCAATGATTCAAGTTCTGACTATGTATACATACTTCCTTTTTGTGGTCCCAATGTCATTGATCACTTCATGTGTGACATGAATCCATTATTGGGACGTGCATGCACTGACACCTATTTTCTTGACATCACTGTCATTGCCAATGGTGGAGTTATCTGCATGGGAATTTTCACCTTTCTCTTAGTCTCCTATGGAATCATTCTAAACTCTCTTAAGACTCACAGTCAGGAAGGGAGGCGCAAAGCCTTGTCTACATGCAGCTTACACATCATCGCCATTGTCTGCTTTTTTGTTTTCTGCATTTTTATATATGCTAGAACTGTATTCAACTTTCCTATTGATAAATATATTGCCGTGTTTTATACAGTTGTAAATCCCATGCTGAATCCATTGATATATACCTTGAGAAATTCTGAGATGGAAAATTCTATTAAAAAGCTGTGGTGTAAAATACTATCAATATAAAACAAGATTGTTTCCTCACTGAATATTTTATTAACTGTAAATTGAAAACCAGATATAAATTCTAACAAAGGATGCTTTCTCCACTTGTGTAGCATGTTTTCTTTGTACAAAGTCATTGAAAATGAAGAATAAACTTTCAGTTGAGATTGTGATCAAGGTAGTTGTGAGCCTGAGCCCTTAGTGTCTGAATCTAGAGAACATTTAGAAGATGAAATTGGTTACAGGATTCTTTCATATGACAAGTAACAAGAAAACAAAGACAGCTTGAACTTTACTTTTCTAGGTAGCTTTGAAGTGAGATTAGAAAATACTCAGTATGGGAAATTTTGAATCACTCACATTCACGAGGAACAAAAAGAAACAAGAAAAAAGAAAACAAGACTGACATCCAAATCAGGGGTCAAAAGAAATTCTTTGAAACAGGAATTGTTCCCTAATGTATCGGTATAGTGGACTTGTGTGGCTATATTATATACATTGCTTTAGGAGAGTCCCTATTCCTTACCTCAGAGTCTCCGCCATTTTATTTTTGAGTGAAACTGTGCCCAGCTGAGGACACCAGCAGTCAACAATTTCAACTAGTCACATGCTGTTGTAACCGGATTCTACTTCTTGATGATGAAGCTAAGCTGAAGGGAATCACATATTTTTATAATATTCATTACCAGTTAACACTTTTAATATTTATATTTTCAAATATTAGAAACCTCTCATGTTGTCTTCATGTTGGTGAAGAATTTATCAAAGAACTTTTATATATAAAAATCATGTTTATCAGGAGTCTTCAGGACTTGGAAAGGGGCAGGGAGGAGATGAGGATGGGAGGGTGGGATTGGGAGGGAAAGAGGGAGTAGGATACAGCATGGTTACAGAGTTAACAAACTGTAACTAATATTAAAAAAATAAAAATAAAAATAATCATGTTTACAAAAAATTGCATTCCATGTCACCATTTTATTTAGATAATTAAAAATTACTATATGTTCACTATTGTGAAAGCTGCTGAAATGATAATTTTTCATGGTCAGACACATATTTCAGGACAGGTCTTGTTTTGTGCTGTCATCTCTGAAACAAGCCACCTAGAAAGGTAAAAAAAAAAATCAAAATTTTACTTTGTAATTTCTGTAAAAATAAAGTACTAAATGTTTTTTCAGGCTTCATTCATTTTGGAAGATTACAAGCCAAAAATAAATAAATGAATAAATAAATAAATAAATAAATGATTGTTTTACTTGTCATATGGAACATTACATACAGTTGTATCTATGCTTTGATGTGGTTTTGCTTTGTCACCTTGCTTTTAAATAAATATTGGGATTTTCATAGTCTACAATGTGTTGTTTTGAAAAACATATCCATAATAAAGAGATTGCTCCAGTTAAAAAATTATATATTTTCAGTATATCACAGGTAGCTTTTCATATTGTTTGCATCATTGCCAATCTTGTCAAAATTTACTACTTTAGCTTCACTCCCAGTACAGTTGAGTTTTATTATCTACAGTTTTATACGCATTCACTAAAGGAGAAAAAAAATCACATTCATATACATAAGAACAAATCTGCTACCCCCTCAGAGGGAGGTGATCTAAGAGCCAGCTGCTGAGTTCATGTCAGAGACAGTCCCTGTTCTCCTTAGTAGGGTACTCACTTGCAGACGGAAATGCCAAGGGCTACATATGTGCAGGGGTTCTAGGTTATCTCCGTTCATGGTCCTTGGTTGGAGTATCAGTCTTAGAAAAGACTTGCTAAGATTTTTTTGGTTCTGTTACTCTCCTTGTGGTGTTACTGTCCTCTCTAGGTCTTTCTATCTCCCCCTTCTTTCATAAGATTCCATGCACTCTGCCCAAAGTTTGGCTATGAGACTCAGCATCTGCTTTGATAACCTGCAGGGTAGAGTCTTTCAAAGGGCCTCTGTGGTAGGCTCCTGTCCTGTTCCCTCTTTTCTCACCCTCCTGATATCCTTCCTGTTTGCCTTTCTGAGTTAGGATTAATCATCTTACTTAGGGTTCTCCTTCTTGCTTAGCTTCTTTAGGTGTATAGATTTTAGAATGTTTATCCTATCTTATAGGTCTAGTATCCACTTTTAAGTGAGTATATACCATGTGTGTCCCTCTGCTTCTGGAATACCTCACTCAGGATGATCTCTTCTAGTTCCCACCATTTGCCTACAAATTTTATTATTTCCTTGTTTTAAATTGCTGAGTGATATTCCATTGTGTAAATGAACCACAATTTCTGTATTCATTCCTCCTTTGAGGGACATCTGGGTTGTTTCCAGATTCTGGCTACTGCAAATAAAGGTGCTATGAACATGGCAAGTGTCTTTGTTGTGTACTTTTTTTTGACCATATTTTGGATATATGTCTAGCAGTTGTATAGCTGGATTTTGAGGTAACATTATTCCTAACTGTCTGAGAAAGCACCAGATTGATTTCCAAAGTGGTTGTACAAGGTTACATTCCTCCTCCCCTTCCATCTGAACCTAGTTTATCAGGTCTCATCAGAACTGCCTGCATTGTCCTCCTCTGTGGCCTGGCAAGGCTGTCCCCCATCACAGGGGCAGTTGGTCAAAGAGTCAGCTACTGAGTTCATGTCAGAGGCAGTCCCTATTCCCCTTACTAGGTACCCACTTCGAGACTGAGGTGCCAAGGGCTACATCTGAACAGAGGTTCTAAGTTATCTCCATGAATGGTTCTTGGTTTGATTTTCAGTCTCAGAAAAGACCTCTGTGGCCAGATATTTTTGTTCTGTTCCTCTCCTTGTGGAGCACCTGTCCTCTCCAGATCTCACTATCTTCCCCTTTCATAAAATTCCCTGCACTCTGCCCAAAGCTTGTTTATGAGTCTCAGCATCTGCTTTGATACGGGTAGTCTTTCAAAGGCCCTCTGTGGTAAGCTTCTGTCCTGTTTCCTGTTTTCCTCTTTTTTCAATGTCCATCCCGTTTGTCTTTCTGAGTGAAGATTGGTCATCTTACCCAGGGTTCTCCTTCTTATTTAGATTCTTTAGGTGCACCTATTTTAATATGTTTATCCTATATTATATGTCTACTATCCACTTATAAGTGAGTATATATGGTGTGTGTCTTTCTGCTTCTGGGATACCTCACTCAGGATGATCTTTTCTTCCCACCATTTGCCTGCAAATTTCATGATGTCCTTGTTTTTAATTGCTGAGTGTTATTCCATTGTGTAAATGTACCACAATTTCTGTATTTCTCCATTGAGGGACATCTTTGTTTCTAGGTTCGGGCTATTAGGACTAAACCTGCTATGAACACAGTTTAACAAATGTCCTTGTGTACTTGAGCAACTTTTGGATATATGTCTAGGAGTGGTATAGCTGGATCTTAAGGAAGCACTATTCCTAATTGTCTGAGAAATTGCCAGATTCATTTCCGAAGGGGCTGTGCAAGTTTACATTCCTACCAGCAATGGAGAAGGATTCCCCTTTCTCCACATCCTCTCCAGCATGTATTGTCACTTGAGGTTTTTAACTTAGCCATTCTGATGGGTGTCAGGTGAAATCCCAGGGTTGTTTTGATTTGCATTTCCCTGATGTTACTCATTTTGTGCATTTCTTTAAGTGTTTCTCTGCCGTTCTACATTCCTGTACAGAGAATTCTCTGTTTAGCTCCGTACCCCATTTTTTTAATGGGATTACTTGATTTGTTGCTTTTTAACTCCTTTAGTTCTTTATATATTCTGGATATTAGGTCTGTCAGATATAGGGTTGGTGAAGATCCTTTCCCAGTCTGTAGGCTGTCATTTTGTTTGAACAACAGTGTCTTTTGCTTTACAGAAGCTTTTCAGTTTCATAAGGTCCCATTTATTGATTGTTGATCTTAGAGCCTGTGCTGTTGGTGTTCTGTTCAGGAAGTTGTCTCCTGTGCCAATGAGTTCCAAGCTCTTCCCCACTTTAGAAAAAGTGATTTAGTGTGTCTGGTTTTATGTTGAAGTCTTTGATCCACTTGGACTTAACTTTTGTGCAGGGTCATAACTGGATTTATTTCCTTTTTTTTTTTTTTTTTTTTTTACATATAGACATCCAGTCAGACCTGCACAATCTGTTGAAGCTGCTACCTTTTTTCCATTGTATGGTTTTGGGTTCTTTGTCCAAAATCAAGTACCATATGTGTGTGAGTTCATTTCTGGTTCTTTGATTCCGCTGAGCCAACATTCTGTTTCTATGCCAATACCATGCAGTTTTTATTACTATTGCTCTGTAATACAGTTTGAGATCAGCGATAAGAGATACCTCCAGATTATCTGTTGTTGTAAAGGATTATGTTAGTAATTCTTTCAAGGTTTGTAAAGAATTGTGTTGGTATTTTCATGGGAATTGAATTGAGTCTGTAAATTGCTTTTGGCAGGATGGCAATTTTCACTATGTCTAATCTTACCTATCCATGAACATGGAAGATCTTTCAATCTTCTGATATCTTCTTCAATTTCTTTCTTCAGAGACTTGAACACTTTCTTGGTTAGAGTCACACCAAGGTACTTTATGTTATTAGTGGCTGTTGTGAAGGGTGTTGTTTCCCTAATTTCTTTTTCAGCCCTTTTGTCTTTCATATACAGGAAGGCTACTGATTATTTTTTAGTTGATTTTTGTATCCAGCCACTTTGTTGAAGCTGTTTATGAGCTGAAGGAGTTCTCTGGTAGAATTTTGGGGTCACTCAAGTATACTATCATATCATCTGCAAATAGTGATACTTTGATACCCTCCTTTCTGATTTGTACCCCCTTGATCTCCTTTAGTTTTATTATTGCTCTAGCTAGGACTTCAAGTACTATGTTGAAGAGATATGTAGAGAATTGACAGCCTTGCCTTGTCCCCGATTTCAGTGGGATTGATTTAAGTTTCTCTCCATTTAGTTTGATGTTGGCTGTAGGCTTGCTGTATATTGTCTTTACTATGTTTAGGTATGTGCCTTGTTCCCCTTATCTTTCCAAGACTTTAAACATGAACGAGTGTTGGATTTTCTCAAATGCTTTTTTGGCATCTCAGGAGATGATCATGTGTTTTTTCTCCTTCAGTTTGTTTATATGGTAGATTATATTGAAGGGTTTCTGTATATTGAACCACCCCTGCATGCGTAAGATGAAGCCAACTTGGTCATGGTGGATGGAATTTTCCTTCTATCATCTTCTGTAGAGCTGGGTTGCTGTGTAGATATTGTTTAAGTCTATTTTTGTCATGGAATATTTTGTTTTCTCTATCTATGGTGATTGAAAGCTTTGCTGGTTATAGTAGTCTGGGTTGACATCTGTGTTGTCTTAGCATCTGAATGAAATCTGTCTAGGTCCTTCTGGATTTTATAGTTTCTGTTGAGAAATCTTTTGTGATGCTGATAAGTCTACTTTTGTATGTTACTTGGCCTTTTTCCCTTGCTGCTTTTAATATTTTTTCTTTATTCTGTAGATTTACTGTTTTGAATATTATGTGGCGTGAGGAGTTTCTTTTCTGGTCTAGTCTATTTGTTGTTCTTAGGCCTCTTGCAGGTTTATGAACATCTTTTTTAAGTTGGAAAATTTTTCTTCTATGAATTTTTAAAAAATATTTTCTGGACCTTGGAGCCTGGAATCTTCTTTTCATCTATTTTTATTATTCTTAGATTTTGTCTTTTCATGGCGCCCTTGATTTCTTGTATTTTTTTTGGGGGGGGGACTTTTCTTATTTTACTTTTTCTTTGAGGTATATATCAATTTCTGCAATTAGTTCAACACCTGAGATTCTCTCCTTCTCTCTTGGATTCTTTTGGTGATGCTTACCTTTATGGTTCTTGATCTTTTTTCTAAGTTCTCCAGCTGCAGGGTTTTTGCCGTTTGGCTTTTCTTTATTGATACTAATTCTGTTTTCATGTCTTACACCATTTTCATCTGTTTGAATGTAGATTCCTGTCTTTCCATGATGTACTCTATATTTTTTATTCATTTCTTCTTTATGAGCCTCTATTCCTGTGGTTATATTTGTCTGTGTTTCTTTGAGAGCTTTGTTCATTTCCTTTTTATTTGCTTCTATTTGTGTGGCTATATCCTTGATAGTTTTGTTTGTTTCCTCTTTATGTGCCTCCAATAACTTGATAAGCATAGCTTTAAAAATTATTTTACTGTGTTTCCAATGAATTAAAATATCCATTGATTTTGGCGGTTGCTGGTGATGATGTGATGTCTTGATTTTTGCTGTATGTGTTCTTATATACATAAAACATCTACTTATCCCTAACTTTCGCTGTTTGTTCCTGGAGTCTGTACTTCAGACTGGGTCCATTTGTCTCTGGTGTTTGGAGCATTATTCAGTAAGATGAGAGAGGTCCACCAGATTGAGTGTGGAGTTTCAGCTGTAGCTAAGGGAGGAAGTTCGCAGAAACAGGTGCGCAAACACGGGTGTATTGCGTGTATGTGTGTCTTGAGAGACAGGGTGCTAGAGCATGGAAATGCCTAGAAGGATGAAGCTTAAGCAAAGGAGAGGATGCTGTAGCTGTTCATGGTAGCAAAGTGCACACACAGGTGACCTGAATACCTCCTTGGCCTACAAGCCCATTGTACTGTTTTCCTGGTATTCAGATCTGTCTGGGCTCCAGGAATTGTTTGCCTAGACTCCACTGGTAGACCCACAGAACAGGGCCTTCAGTGTTGAGAATACTGTATTGTCTACAGTGGGGCTGTACGAGAGAGGGATCTGATGTCAGGCTGCTAGCTTAGATCTGGGGCTCTGCAAGCACTCACTTGAAGGCACTCTCACTAGCTTGTAAGCCTAATCAAAAAGCACAAGGGTTCCCCCTGTACTCTACTCTCTGATTTGGGCCTGCAGGGGCAAATGAGTGTGTAGGAGAGCTGATAGCTCAGTGGTGTTCACTGTTTGTCCACCTGGCAGAGAGACCCGTATTTAGGACAGCTGCCTCTGATGTACTTGGGACAGCTGCCTCTGATGTCTCAGTCACAGAGCATGGAGGATTCTCTTGGGGCAGCTGCCTCTGTTGTCTCAGTCACTGAGCTTGGAGGCCCCTGATTGGGCTAGCTACAACTGCAGACTTGGGAAGCCCTTATAGCTGCCTGCTGCAGCCACCAAGCTGGGAAACCCTTAATGTAGTTGTTCCCGCTGTCTCAGTCACAGAGCATAGGCTTGTTGTTGGGACAAGCACTGCTCCCTCTCCCGAGCAGGGAGGCTCAAGCTTGGGGCAAGAGGAAATGCGGGGGGGGGGTATTTTCTCCAGTCTCAGTCCCTGGAGATGGCCACCTGTGAACTTGATCCAAACTCTCCTAGCTCATTGGTTGTCCCCTCTTGCCCAGGATGCCTCAATGTCAATATTCTGGCTTCAGCTGCCCGTCCACTCGCCAATTTCAGAGTTTCAGATTCTGAATTAATTTATTTTTATTTTATGTACATTTGTGTTTTGCCTTCTGAGTGAAGGTGTCAGTTCTTGGAGTTACAGGCAGTTGTGAGCTGCCATGTGGGTACTGGGAATTGAACCCAGGTCCTCTGGAAGAACAATCAGTGCTCTTAACTACTCTTGAAAGACATCTCTCCAGCCCCGAGTTTCAGATTTTGTGCCCCTCAGATATGGTGCACGCTGATCAACACCATCTCAGACTCACCAGTCTGTTTCTTGTGGATATCCTTCAGTTGATTATGAACATGGTGTTTTTCCTTCTCATAACCTTCTTTGGAATCATCTTAAACTCTTGGAAGATTCACAACAGAAAACAAACACAAAGCCATGTCCATTTTTAGTTCTCACATAATGGGGTTGGTCTGCTTTTTGATTCTTTTATTTTTATGAATGTGAAATATGCTTTCAACTTTCCTGTGAATAAATTCATTATTATTTTTAGAGTTATAATTCCCATTTTAAGTACTTAAATACATGTCTGAGAAATTCAGAGATGACAGTATCTGTGGAAAATATATTGTATAAATTGTTACCTACACATAGAATAAGAATTTCTTCTCTGGGCCTCTGAAAGACTCTTCCTAGCAGTATATCAAAACAGATGCTGAGACTCATAACCAAACCTTGGGCAGAGTACAGGCAATCATATGAAAGAAGGGGGAGTTAGTATGATTTGGAGAGGACAGGAGCTCCACAAGGACCAAATATATCTGGGCACAGAGGTCTTTTCTGAGGCTGTTTCTCCAACCAAGGATTATGCATGAAGATAACCTAGAAACCCTGCTGAGACGTGGCCCATGGCAGGTCAGTGTCCAATCTGGTTCCTAGTAAGGGGAACAGGGACTGTCTCTGACATGAACACAGTGGCTGGCTCTTTGATCACCTCCCCCTGAGGGGGGAGCAGCCTTACAGGGCCACAGAAAAAGACAATGTAGCCAGTCCTGATGAGACCTGATAGGCTAATGTCAGATGGAAGAGGAGGAGGACCTCCCCTATAAGTGGACTTGGAAAGGGGCAGGGAGGAGATGAGGGAGGGAGGGTGGGATTGGGAAGAAATGAGGGAGTAGGCTACAGCTGGGACACAAAGTAAATAAACTATAACTAATATAACAAATTAAAAAAGAATGTCTTCTCCAATATACTCACAAACCCTCCAATATCCAGTGGTGTCCACCTGCAAGATATGCTAACTCAATGATGGCATAAAACTTGTGGAAATAACCACCCAATATTTGGTTTGATTCAAAGCCCACTCAAGTGATGGAGCTCATACCCAATAGTGTTTGGGTGACTAAGTCCTTGAGACTAGATAGCCCATGTACCTTGGTAAAACCAAATACTGCTACTCTACTAAAAGAACATAGTAATAAAATGATTTGTTTTGATTTTATGAATTTTTTAAATTTTTTATATTAATTACAGTTTAGACACTTTGTCTCCCAGCTGTCGTCCCCTCCCTCATTCCTTCCCAATCCCACCCTCAGTCCCTATATATCCTCCCATGCCCCTCTCCAAGTCCACTGATAGGGGATGTCTTCCTCCTCCTCTTCCATCTGACACTAGCCTATCAGATCTCATCAGGACTGGCTGCATTGTCTTCTTCTGTGGTCTGGTAAGGCTGCTCCCCCCTCAGGGGGAGGTGATCAAAGAGGCAGCCACTGAGTTCATGTCAGAGATAGTCCCTGTTCCCCTTACTATGTAACTCACTTGGAGACTGAGCTGTGATGGGCTATACCTGTGCAAGGGTTCTAGGTTATCTCCATGCATGGTCCTTGGTTGGAATATCAGTCTCAGAAAAGATCCCTGGGCCCAGATTTTTTGGTTCCGTTGCTCTCCTTGTGGAGCACCTGTTTCTTCCTCTTCTCTCCCATCTTTAATAAGAATCCCTTCACTCTGCCCAAAGTGTGGCTATGAACCTCAGCATCTGCTTTGATAACCTGCTGAGTAGAGTCTTTCAAAGGCCCTCTGTAGTAGGCTCCTGTCCTGTTCCCTATTTTCTCCCTCTTCCAATGTCTGTCTCATTTGCCTTTCTGAGCAAGGATTGATCATTTTACCCAGGGCCCACCTTCTTGCTTAGCTTCTTTAGGTGTACAGATTTTAGTAGGTTTATCCTAAATTATATGTCTAATATGCACTTATAAGTGCATATATACCATGTGCATCTATCTGCTTCTGGGATACCTCACTCAGGATGCTCTTTTCTAGGTCCCACCATTTGCCTACAAATTTCATCAAGTCCTTGTTTTTAATTGCTCAGTAGTATTCCATTGTGTAAAATGTACCACAATTTCTGTATCTATTCCTCTGTTGAGGGACATCTGGGTTGTTTTCAGATTCTGGGTCTTATGAATAAAGATGCTACGAACATAGTTGAGCAAATGTCCTTGTGTGTACATGAGCATATTTTGGATATATGCCTGTATCTGTATTCCTAATTGTCTGAGAAAACACCAGATTGATTTTCAGAGAGGCTGTAAAAGTTTACATTCCCACCAGCAATGGAGGAGGGTTCCCGTCTCTCCAGCATGTGTTGCCACTTGAGTTTTTTATCTTAGCCATTCTGATGGGTGTAAGGTGAAATCTCAGGTTTGTTTTGATTTGTATCTCCCTGATTACTAAGGACGCTGAGCATTTTTTTAAGTGTTTCTCTACCGTTCAATATTCCTCTATTGAGTATTCTCTGTTTAGCTGTGTACCTCATTTTCAAATTGTACTACATAGCAATAGTAATAAAAATTGCATGGTACTGGAATAGAAACAGAATAGTGGATTAATAGAAGACCCAGAAATAAACACACACACCTACAGATACTTTATTTTTGACTTAGAAACCAAAACTGAACAATGGAAAAAAGGTAGCATCATCAACAAATGGTGCTGGCCTAACTGGATGTTTACATGTAGAAAAACGTAAATAAATCCATATTCATCACCCAGCACAAAAGTAAAGTCTAAGTGGATCAAAGATATCAACATAAAATCAGATACACTAAATCTGTTAGAAGAAAAAGTGGGGAAGACCCTTGAACTCACTGGCACAGGAGACAACTTCCTGAACAGAACACCAACAGTACATGCTCTAAGAACAACAATCAGTAAATGGGACCTCATGAAACTGAAAAGCTTCTGTAAAGCAAAGGACACTGTCATCAGAACATAACGTCAGACTATACACTGGGAATGGATCTTTACCAACCCTATATCTGGCAGAGGGCTAATATCCAGAATATATAAAGAACTCAAGAAGTTAAAAAGCAACGTATCAAGTAATCCAATAAAATGATTTCTAATGACATTTTCCACTATACTAATAGATCAGTACCTTGCTCAGACATCATCCTCAGATAAGCTTCCTTGTATCCAGATGGAAACTAATACAGATAAAAGTATTCAAATAATGTGCAGAAACTGAGAGACCGAGGAACACTCAGCCCTAAATGGGATTCTTCACTCCCTTCAAGTCTCAGGGAACATTGTTGAAAGGAAGGCAGAAAGAGTATAAATGCCAGAGGTGATGGAGGACACCAAGAAAAAAGGCCTTCAAACACAGCTCAAATGATAACTCATATAAACTCAGATACCGAGGTAGCATGCACAGGGTCTGCATCAGATATGTCCTTCAGCTGTAGGGAGGAGCAGACACATGCCCCCATCCCTAGCCCAGAAACAATCTCCAATTGATAACCACTTACAAAGAGAAGTTAATTTTTTCCCAAGGGAGTCTCACTGGGGAAACAAACTTCTCTTAAGGATAGGCCCCATGCCCAGCAGTAGACAGCCAACAGAAAACAAACTAATGGCATCTTTGGAGGTTTCTTATCTAATAATGTCATATCAGAAATTTTCTTTTGATCTTAAGTTTTACATTTACTCTTTATTTATTATTTTATCCTACAGGTTTTGCATATAAATTATGGCTTTCAATTGTGTGTTTTTATTGGATTCTTGAGTGTGTGAATGAGTGGGTCTCTGATTATTGTGCCTTCTCGTGGGCTCTTTTCCTTCTTCTTGTTTGTTTTGTACTATTCTGACTTGGGTGTTTATCTTAATTCTTTCATTTATTTTTATTTTTGAAATTATTTTATTTCAGTTTATTTACTTTATACCCCAAGGGTGCTCGCTCCCTCCTCTCCTCACAGTCCCCCCTTCCCCTTCTCCCTTTCTCCCCAGAAAAGGGGAGGCCCCCTCTCCCTGTATCAACCTCTCCCAGTACATCAAGTCACATCAGGACTGAACATATCTTCATCCTTGAGGCCAGGCCAGACAGCCCTGCCAGGGAGAAGTGATCCAAAAGCAGATGATAGAGTCCATGTTAGAAACAGACCGCCCCCCACACTCACCAGGGGCCCCATATGAAGACCAAACCACCCATCTTCCACATGTGTGCAGGTTGCCTAGGTCCATACCATGCATGCTCCTTAGTTGATGTCTCAGTCTCTGTAAGTCCCCATGAGACTGGGTTAGTTGTATCTGTTTGTCTTCTTGTGAGGTTTCTCCAGGTCCTTCCATTTTCCACCCAACACTTCCATAGGATCCCCAGACCGCTGCTTCATGCATGGATGCAAGTCTCAGCATCTGTCCATTTCCCATTACTAGCTGGAACCTCCCCGAAGAGAGTCAAGTTAGACTCCTGTCTTCAAGCATAGTAGAGTATCATGATTACTGTCAGGGGCTGGTTGTCTACCAGGGGTGGGTCTTAGGTTGAGCCAATTATTGGTTGGACTTTCCTTCAATCTTTGTTCCCTCTTTGTCCCTGCATCAAAGGTTTTTATTTTTATGTTTTTGGAGGTTGTTGTTCCTCTCCTTCCAAACCTAGATGCCTCTCAACCAAAGAATGGATACAAAAATTATGGTACATTTACACAGTGGAATACTATTCAGCTATTAAAACCAAATAAATCATGAAATTTGCAGGCAAATGGATAGAACTAGAAAAGATCATTCTAAGTGAGGTAACCCAGAACCAAAAAGAAGTATTAATTCACTTAGTAGCAGACCTGAGACCTATAGTACAGGATAACCAAACTACAATCCACAGACCCGTAGAAGCTAGGTAATAAGGAAGGTCCAAGAGAGAGTGCCAGAATGTCACTAAGAAAGGGAGATAGAATAGACAGCAGAAGTGGATTAAGAAAGGGAACTGGATAGGAGATGGAATGGGTAGGGAAACAAGGGTGAGGATCACATGTGGGAAGAACAGGAGGTGTGAGGTAAGAAGGTTGGAAACAAGAAGGAAAACTGAGGAGGACTTCTTTTTGTCAAGCTGGAGGCCTGTGACAGAGTAGGCTCATGGGAGAATTTGAGCGTGACTCTCGCTGAGACTCCCGACAGGAGAGGATGTGTAGACTGAAGTGACTGTCTCTATCTTGCCGGCAGGACACATTTTCGGTTTTGTGGATGGATTGATGTCACCGTCTCACTACTGGAAACCTTGATTGGTTACAGAAGATGGCCAGTTAAGGCTCTATATAGCCCATTACTAGGAGTCTTAGGGTCACTCTTGTAGATTCCAGTGAGCTTCTACTGTACTAGGTTTCCACATCACTCCCTAAATGCCCTCTAATTCCCAGTACTCTCTCTCTCCACCTCTCTTGATCCTTCCTGATATCATTCCATTTCACCCACAGTCTTGCTTACATATTAGTTTATTTATAAATTTCTTAGCCTCTTAACTAGACTGTTACTGAAATCATTGAAAGTACTTTCTTTTACCTTTTTCATTTCACTTTTATATCTTTACTCAAACTTAATTTTGACGCTAAACTTTCTGTTAATTGTAGTTAAAAATAATTTAACTATGGATGTGTGTATTCTTAAAATACAGCTTTATTTTTAGTGATTTTATTTTACTGAAAATATATGTTTTCATACAATATGTTTGGACTATGGTTGCTCTTCACCCAATTCCTCCCATATCCTCCTCACCTTCCCCCCCACCCAAATCCACATTTTTTTTTATTTTCCCTTTTATTAGGAAACAAACAACTAAGAAGAAAAAAATGAGAGAAAAATGTAATATAAAATAAAAACCACACAAATGTAAATAGGAAAAATAAACAGAAACAAAGCCAAACAAAAAGCACAAGAAATACATATAAACACAGACACACAGAAATGGCATGCACAGAAATCCTGTAAAAGCACAAAATAAGAAAACATAATATATTATATAATCAAAAGACCTTAGTGAGAAAAGAAGGAAAGAAAGAAAGGAAGGAAAAAAAGAAGAAGGAAGAAAGAAAAAAATTAAAATGTTCCTCGATAAAGCATTATATATTAACTTTTTTTCAAAGAATACAATTGAGTTATTTTTGTTGGTTATCTACTGCTGGGCATTGGGCTTGGCCTTATGAGCGATTGTATACCAAGTAAGACTCCCTTAGAGAATATTAATTTTTCATTTATTTGTGATTGTCAGTTGGAGATAGCTTCTGGGCTAGGGATATGGGCTTGTGTCCACTTCGATTTTCAGTGCTGGGACCCCGTCTGGTATAGATCTATGCAGGCCCTTTTACATGTTGCAAGTCTCTATGAGTTCATATGTGGATTAGTCCTACTGTGTTTAGAAGGCTTTGTTCAGTTGGTGTTCTGCAACCTCTCTAGCTTTTATGCTTTTTTCCACTCTTCTTCAACAGGGAGCCCTCAATCCCCAGGGGGAGGGATTTGGTAGAGACATTTCATTTAGAACTGAGTGTTACGAGGTCTCTCACATAGCTGTACTTGTTTGCCTGTGTAACTCGGCATTTATTCCAATTTACTTCCATCATCATCTCTGATGATGGAAGAGCAAAGCACTGATCTAGGACTATAGTATGATATCCTTAGAAGTCATTCTGTTGCTATGTGCTTTTTATAGAACAGTAGAATTTGGTTTGGCTGTAGGTTCCTGACACATCTAGTCTTAGGTTCTTGGCCACCTGAACACTGTTAGTAACAGGTTCTGTCACATAGAGTGGGTCTCAAATCCAATCAGATAATGGTTGATTTTAAACCTTGTTACACTATTGCTCTAGTCCACTTTGCATGCAGTCCAGTTAAAACAGTACTATTGTTGAAGATGCTGTTCTTTTGCCAGCGTGTATTTCTGCTTTATTAAAAAATAAAATACTGATATGTGTGTGGATTTATGTCTAAATCTTTCATTCAATTCAATTCTATTCTGTTAATCAATGTGTATACTTTATGCCTATTTAGTGCTGTTTTTATTATTATAGATTTGTAGTACAATTTGAGGTTGGGGATGGTGATACCTCTAGCTGTTCTTTAATTATTTAGGATGGCTTTAGCTCATCTGTTTTCTTTTTCTTTTTTGGTGTATGTGTGTTCACGTTTCCATATGAATTTGAAATTTCTTTGTTAATTTTTATGGAGAACTGTGATGGAATTTTGATGATGATTACATCTAATCTATAAATTATTTTTGATTGGATGGTATTTTAACCAATTAATTCAACCAATTCATGAGCATGAAATATCTTTCCATTTCTAGTATCATCTTCAGTTTCTTTCTTCAATGTCTTAAATTTTTATTATGCAAATCCTTAACTTCCTTGTCTAGAGTTTCCTCAAGATATTTTGTTTTTTGAGGTTATTGTGAAAGGTATGGTTTCTTTGTGCCAGTGACCTAGCCATGGACACTGAGTCAATCTTTTTTTTTCAGTGGTGGATAGTTATTCTGTGTAAGAGCAGTGTGCTTCATATCACAAGCACAAATTCAACTAATGTCCCATGGGGCAAAGAGAGACTATGCTCTCTGTAAGAAAACACAGAAAAGGTTTAATCAGGACTTCGAGAGAAATCAGAAGTTCCTAAATGAAAGCAGAGTATAAGAAGATAAAATAAAACCAGGAAGTAGTAGAGCCTAGTTTGCTGGCTGTTATGTCTTAAGTGCTGCAGATCTGAATTTTGAGGGCTGGAATATGGACAATAAAAATGGGAATTTAAAAATGGAAAGAAATAGAACATTGGTCACTGTACTCCTCTCTATTTCACAGACAATGTACTGCAGTGATGAGTGGGAAAATAGGGGACATTGGGAGAGTAATGGGAATTTCCCACCTCAGGTGATCATTGGTTGGAAGTCTATAGTCTCAACACTAAAAGGCAATCAAAGCTGCTCTAGGCCAAAGGCTTCTGCAATTTCAACAAATACATTTCAAAGACAACATAAAGATGACTTTTAGAAAGGAATTTATTATAGGTTCTATATGAGTGCTTCAGAGAAAGGAAGCAAGTAAATCACTTTAAAGAAACAGCAGGTCCCACAAAGTTGTTACTCTAGGTCATTGTTGAGGGATTAATAAGGATAATTTGTTTGAAGTATGGGAATGAGATGGGCACTTGTGTTTTCCTACATATGAGGTGCTAATTACACCTGTGCCTCTGGATTAAGATTTTGGGAACACACACATACAGGTTCGTGGGCAACTATATACATTGCTGTGTGAAAGTATAATATTAACTAACTAGTGCCTCTAGACTTTTCTGATACTTCTGGCCAGGACCAAACTGATTTTAGAAGAAAGGACATTTATGGCTTCTATCAAGAAGAATGGAAATAAGCAATAACACACACCGTTAATCCCAGCATTCAGGAGACAGAGGCAGGCAAATCTCTGAATTTGAGGCAAGTTACAGGACAGCCAGAGCTATACAAGAAATAAGTAAATAAAGAAAGAAGCAAAGAAAGAAAGAAAGAAGAAGGAAGGAAGGAAGGAAGAAGGAAGGAAAGAAGGAAGGAAGAAAGGAAGGAAGGAAAAAAGGAAGGATCTAGAAAAAATGTTAGGGGGAATCAATGGTCAGAATATATTGTATGAAAATGAATCAATTAAAAGAAACACAAGTGGTGTCAACTGCTGCTAGCTTCTTGATTGAAGGAATGGGAGTTTGTGTCTAGCTTCCCTTCTCAGTTTGGCTTGAACCTATGTAGGCCTTGTATATGCTGCTACAGTCTCTCCGAGTTCACATGTGTCTGGGGGAAAACCAAACACTATTGTTCTGCTAAAGGAACATACAATAAATGACTCCTAATAACACTCTTTTTATCCTCATAGATCAGTACCTCATTTAGCCAAAATCAGAGAAGCTTCTTTTTGTAGTAGATGGAAACTCACACAGACACCAATGTGATAATGAAAGACTTTGGAGCACTCAGTCCATATAGGATATTGTCATCAAACCCCTCTCTCTAGGGCTCAGAGAGCTATGTGGAATGGGAGGCAGGATACAGTAAGAGCCAAAGAGGTGGACAACTCCATGGAAAATGTGGCAATTTTTTCAACATTACATACACTAATATTTTGTGGGTTTTTTCAATTTCAATTTCTTTATTTTAAAGAACTGAGAATATGCTAATATTTTTTCTTTTTTTAATATCAGTTACAGTTTATTAACTTTGTATCCCTGCTGTATCCTGCTCCCTCATTTTCTCCCAATCCTACACTTCCTCCCTCATCTCCTCCCTGCCCCTTTCCAAGTACACTGATAGAGGAGGACCTCTTCCCCTTTCATCTGACCCTGGTTTATCAGGTATCTTCAGGACTGGCTGCAATGTCTTCTTCTGTGGCCTGGTAATGCTGCTTCCCCCTCGGGGGAGGTAATTAAAGAGCAGGCCAATCAATTCATGTCAGAGACAGTCCCTGTTCCTATTACGATGGAACCCACTTGGACACTGAACTGCCATGGGCTACATCTGTGCACAGGTCTTAGGTTATCTCCATGCATGGTCCTTGGTTGGAGTATCAGTCTCAGGAAAGACCCCTGTGCTCAGATTTTTTGGTTCTGTTGCTCTCCTTGTGGAGTTCCTGTCCTCTCCAGATCTCATTGTTTCCCACTTCTTTCCTAAGAAGATCGAATAGCAGAGAAATACTTAAAGAAATGTTCAACATCCTTAGTCATAAGGGAAATGCAAATCAAAACGACTGTAAGATTTCACCTTACACCCATCAGAATGGCCAAGATGATAAACTTGGGTGACAACACATGCTGGAGAGGTTGTGGAGAAAGGGGAACCCTCCTCTACTGTTGGTGGGAATGTAAACTTGTACAACCACTGTGGAAATCAATCTGGCGCTTTCTTAGGCAACTAGGGATAGTGCTTCCTCAAGATCCAGCTATACCACTCCTAGGCATATACCCAAAAGAGGCTCAAGTACACAGTAAGGACATTTGCTCAACCATGTTTGTAGTAGCCTTATCTGTAATAGCCAGAACCTGGAAACAGCCCAGATGCCCCTCAGTTGAGGAATGGATACAGAAATTGTGGTACATCTACACAATGGAATAGTAATCAGCAATAAAAAACAAGGAAATCATGAAATTTGCAGGTAAATAGTGGGATCTGGAAAAGATCATCCTGAATGAGCTATCCCAGAAGCAGAAAGATGCACACAGTATATACTCACTCATATGGTATATACTCACTCATATGGACATATAATATAGGATAAACCTACTAAAATCTGTACACCTAAAGAAACTAATCAAGAGGGAGGACTCTTGCTAAAATGCTCAATTCCTATCTAGAAAGGCAAAAAGTATGGACATAGAAGAAGAACAAAAGAAGGAACAAGTCAGGAGCCTGATACAGAGGACCTCTGAAAGGCTCTGCTTTGCAGACTATCAAAGCAGATGCTGAGACTTATGGGCAACCTTTGGGCAGAGTGCAGGGAGTCTTAGGAAAGAAGTGTCACTTGAATTTTTTTTTTTTATCTTAGCTATTCTGATGGGTGTCAGGTGAAATCTCAGGGTCATTTTGATTTGCATCTCTCTGATGGCTAATTAGGTTGAGCATTTCTTTAAGTGTTTCTCTGCCATTTTGTATTCCTCTACAGAGAATTCTCTGTTTAGCTCTATACCCCATTTTTAATCAGGTTGCTTGATTTGTTGCTTTTTAACTTCTTTAGTTCTTTATATATTCTGTATATCAGCCCTCTGTCAGATATAGAGTTGGTGAAGATCCTTTCCCTGTCTGTAGGCTGGTTGTTTTGTTCTGGCAACGGTATCTTTTGCTTTTCAGAAGCTGTTCAGTTTCATGAGGTCCCATTTATTGATTGTTGCTCTTAGAGCCTGTGCTATTGGTGTTCTGTTCAGGAAGCTGTCACCTATGCCAATGAGTTCTAGCCTCTTCCCCACTTTTTCTAACTGATTTAGTGTGTCTTGTTATGCTAATTTTTTGAATGCAACTTTCTTTTCAAATATTTTTTAAGTCTTTGAGAATTTTGTTCATAGTATTTTGGTCATATTTACTCCCTTCTCTCATTTGCCTTCCAGAACCACCCTCATTTAATATGCACAAAGCAGTACGTCCTCATTTATTTATTTTCAAACCCATTGAGTGCAATTCAGTCTGCCTATGCACTCTTGGGTGTATGGCTATCCACCGGAGCTGGTTAGACTTACTGGGGACACATTCTTAAAAGCAGTGACAACTAACTCTGAATCTTCCAGCAACTACTAATCGTAGAGATTCATCCCTCACTTTGAGGCACTGATAAAATTTTTACTCCTACTAAAGTCTAGAGCTATCTTGATGGTGTTCCAAGAATTACAATACAGAATAGAACACATTGAAGTTGCAAGCTTTCAGTCTTTGAGATTCTTGGGCTGAGAACACCTAACCATCACAGTAAGACTGTTTTGCTATGGTGTTAGTGGGAAAATCACTTGTGACTTCTTTCTTCTTCAAGCTGATTTGACTATTCCTTATCATACTAATGTATTGCATAATGTGTAGCTTATAGATCTGTAAACATTATACATCAGGATTTTTATGTTCACATCATAGATTCTATATCCCGTGGGGTAGATAGCTAGTCTTTCTTGATAATATATCCAAGTCATTTTTCCCCCTCTGGGGGTTTTTCAAGAGAAGAAAGCAATTGAGGAGTGATCGATTTCTTAATCTGAATTTGTTCCAAGTGTTCTAACAGCTAACCTATGGTGACCTGTTCGTGACCTTACTTTGGCATGGTGATGGTATGGGGCCACCGAATATGTTAAAGGAAAGACTACTTTCCTGGTAGAATGACCCAGAAGATTCTGAAAACTCAGTTATGTCCAAGCTGGAAATTGTCTCCATTCATATTTAGCCCTTGAGATTTTAAAGTTTGTGTGTGTGTGTGTGTGTGTGTGTGTGTGTGTGTGTGTGTGTCCATCACTGCTTATAGAAGGTTTTGGAATGTCTTAATTTGTTGAGATGAGAAAACGGGATAAAGGGATGTGGTCGCTAGTAGGAAAGGCTATATGAAGGCTTTTGGAATAAGAAAATGGCTGAAGAGATCTGATCATATTGATGTCTGTGTCAGTTTTGAAAGAGGATGAATTTCAGACTTTCTTTGTTAGGGTAAACATTAATAGCTAAGTTCATCATGTTGCTGTTAATCCTCACAGCCAGCTTCTCATGATGGAATGAAAGAGGAAAAATCCACCTTCCTAACTGTAATGTTTAATATGTTATTTATTTTTTATGTATTCAGCCCAATAAGGCTTTAAAAGTTAATTGTTTAATTAGGTCAATTTTTTACACAGTTTTGAAAACATAACATTATTGTTTCTTTATGAAAATATTTTCACAGAGGGTAAGAATATTCAGCTACTTTATAAAGCAAATACTGGGAGTGTAGTCAAGGAGTGTCGATAAATGTCTCTATGGATTTGTATAATAAAGTCACTCTTTCTATAAATAAGAGTGATTTATAGACCAAAGTCAAATTTAGGATATCAGCTATTGAAACAACGGCCTAAGGTTTCCAAAATATTATAATATTACTGAACAGAGCTATGGACTAACAGTTTCATTGGTGATTTCTAAATAAAAAATTAAGGTGTCACAACAAAGAATAACTGAAATTTGCAACTTAGGTTGCATCAATATTACAACATGATTATTGTTTAATTTCTATAATGTCAAATAATAGCTTTTATATGTTATTGAATGTGTGACAATAGAAAAAAATGCCATTTGTTACCAAAATTATGGGCATTATATTTTATATGATTTTAACAAAGAAGTATAATTATATGGGATGTATTAGTTAATATATTTTTATTATAGAATGTGCTAGTATGTAAGGAAATAAATGTATATCGTGTTCTGAAAACTTGATGTGGACTTTTATTTGTGAACCTTAAAATGATCCAACAAAGTTGTTGTGACATATATATAGAGTCATTCTCTACAAAACAAGGAGTCATAAAATTACTATTTTAAATTGCAATTATGCTTTAATAACTATATTAACTTATTTATTAAATAAATTTCCTGTAACAATATTAATCCTTTAAATAAGAAAAATAGTAATGCATTTTTATATCAATGAAAGTTTAGGTGATATGCCCTTTAACTTAAGTACTCTATTATAACTTTTTGATGAAGTTTAAAGGCAAATTCTTGAAATTTAATATGAAAAAAATAAAAACGTGATTTGAGATGTTTAAGACAGAATGTAAAAATACATTATCATCTGTACTTTCCTGGAGCAGAGATTTTTAGGGCTTTCATATATAGTATTATAAAGATAGTTCCTGCAAAATAATATCCAACTAACAGAAAGCAGATTTTTATGTTAGTTGATTTATTTCAGATTCATTCTCAACTAAGTATGTGGATTTCTTTATTTTTTTGTCATTAAACATTTTTTTTTATTTTCCTTATTAGTTACATTTTGTTAACTCTGTATCCCAGCTGTATCCTGCTCCCTCATTCCTTCCCAATCCCACCCTCCCTCTCTCATCTCCTCCCTGCCCCTTTCTAAGTCCACTGATAGGGGAGGACCTCCTCTCTTTGTGTGTGGCTTTCTGTGTGTGTGTGTGTGTGTGTGTGTGTGTGTGTGTGTGTTTCTTAAATTAACACCCTTCTTTTGTCATTACTGACATCTGTGAAAAACTAATATTTTTAAGTAAGAAGTCTAAGTATATTAAAGACCTTGGAACTTTGTTTTCTCTTAGGTACAAAGATTCACTTAGACATTGACAACAAACCTGGAAACTGTGGGCTCAACAAAATCACCCAAAGGAAAACAGTGTTATCAACAAGTCAATGGTGCTCCATGGAAGAGGAATTTGTTAGACACTTATTAGAAATCACTTGGGATTTACATCTAGAAAATGAGAACGAAGAATTTATCCACAATAAAGTGATTCTTGGACACATTTACAAATTCATGGCTGGTGTAATCTTTAGTTCTTATTCCTGAAATCTACTCCCAGTTGATTAGGACAGATTAAATGGGACAGAGCAACAATGTGACAGAATTTATCCTACTAGGTCTCACTCAGGATCCTGCTGGGAGAAAAGCATTATTTGTCATGTTTTTACTCATCTATATTGTGACAATAGTGGGCAACCTGCTCATTGTGGTGACAGTGATTGCCAGCCCTTCCCTGGGCTCCCCAATATACTTTTTCCTTGCTTGTTTGTCACTCATGGATGCTATTTATTCCACTGCCTTCTCACCCAAGTTGCTTATGGACTTAATTTGCAACACAAGAACAATTTCAGTTTCTGCTTGCATAGGCCAGCTATTTGTAGAGCACTTATTTGGTGGTGATGAGGTCTTCCTTCTGGTTTTTATGGCTTATGATCACTATGTGGCCATCTGTAAACCCCTGCATTATATGTCTATCATGAATCCTCAGGTTTGTATTCTCGTGTTGGTGGTAGCCTGTGCTGGAGGTTTTGCCCACTCTTTGGTTCAAGTTATCTTTGTTTACAACCTCCCTCTTTGTGGCCCCAATATTATTGATCACTTTATCTGTGACATGTATCCATTATTGGAATTAGCATGCAGTGACACTTACTTAATTGGACTCACTGTGGTTGCCAATGGTGGAGCAATTTGTATGACAGTCTTTATCCTTCTCCTAGTCTCCTATGGAATTATTGTAAACTCTCTTAAGACTCAAAGTGAGGAAGGGAGGCACAAAGCCCTGTCCACCTGCATCTCCCACATCACAGTGGTTGTCCTCTTTTTTGTTCCCTGTATTTTCATGTATGTTAGTCCTGTCTCCAACTTTCCTATTGATAAGTCCCTGACTGTAGTTTATACAGTTATCACTCCCATGTTGAATCCTTTAATATACACTCTGAGAAATTCAGAGATAAAAATTTGTATGGAAAAACTTTGGTGTAAAAGATTAACTATGGAAAAAATGAGAATGTTTTTTTTTAACTAAACACACACTAATATTCCAAAGCTACAAATAGGCAATAAACTCTAACAAAGGATGATGCGGTATCCCCAGGGAATTCTTTAGGTGTGCTTTACTTTATGCAAAGCCACTGAAGAGCTGAATCAACTTTTCATTGAGATTAGAATTAATCTAGTAGAGAATTACTGAATATAAATAATAAAAGACAAAGATTTTTTTCATATAATAAAGAACGAGAGAACTAAGCTAACTTGTACCAAATTTTAATTAATATTACATAGGAGATAGAAAATTAATTTATTCTTTCCTAAGCAGTCAACTAACTGGTATTTTGAAATTAATGATTATCTACATCCATGAGAAATTAGTAAGAACAGTACCTAGAGAAATTTTGGGAAAAAAGAGGTTTTCTAGTATAATTACTTTTTATTTTATCTGCATGGCAGATTTTAATACCTGCTCACTGTTTTGGGATTCTTTCTGTTTCCTGGGTCAGTATCTACACATTTTCCATTTCATGTACTTTAATGCTAGATTATACTGTGATTAACTAAAGATATGAATAGTTTTGTTATATGAGATCTAGCTGAAGATAATACCAGATTACAGTTCTTGATGACAGAACAACTATTTTGAAAACCATTATGTCAAGTTATGAGCCCATTTTTGTTCTTCATCATCCTCCACATGATTTTTTTTTATTTTTCAAAGAATTGTCATGTTTTATTCATGCTATTGAAGAAATCAATAAAGGAAATATACAATGTAAGAGCATTTTTACTAAATGTTGTAGTTCAATAGAAATTTTCAATTGTAGATTTAGATCTTTTTCTAATTTTAGAATTTTTTTTTCTCAGTTTACAGCTGTAGTGGATCATTCATACTCCAGATACAATATAATGTTATTATCTTCCAAATGTCTGTTATTGAGAAAGTGCTTAGTAGTAGATGAAGCAGTATAGAATGAGCATGGCTGGAGGTCTAAAGTGCAATAGTTCTTTTCTTTTCCTTTCTTCTCTCACATTCTGACCACAGTTTCCCACTCCTTCACTCTTCGCAGCACCCTTCACACCTTCCCTCTCTCTGAGATACAGTCCTCCTCTATTTCCTTTCAAAAAGGAGCAGGCCTCCTAGAAATACCAGGGGAAAATGAAGAAGCAAGTTACAATAAGTCCTCATCTCAAAAATGGACAAGAGTCAGAGACAACCTCAACACACTTGTAAGAGTCCCACAAGAACACCAAGCTACAAACAAAACATAGGACCTAGGTCATGCCCATGCTGGCTTCCTGATTGTCAGTTTAGTCTCTGGGAGCCAAAGTTAGTTGATTCTGTAAGTTTTCTTACAGTATCCTTGACTCGAATTACTCCTACAGTCCTTCTCCCCACTTCTTCTGCCCGGGTATCCTGAGCTCTGCCTAATGTTTCCCTGTAGATCTCTGTATCTGTCCAATCAACTTCTTCTTTGTTTTAACTGTTAGATAGAGTCTGTTTTTCAGTGCTTTAATTTCTTTTTTTTCTTTATTAATTAAACTTTACTCACTTTGTATCCCCCCCATGGTTTCCTCCCTCCTCCCATCCCAATCCCTCCCTTATTCCACCCCCGGCCTGCATGCCCCACCCAAGTCCACTGATAGGGGAGGTCCTCTTCACCTTCCTTCTGATCCTAGTCAATTAGGTCTCATCAGGAGTGGCTGCATTGTCTTCTTCTGTGGCCTGGTAATGCTGCTTCCCCCTCAGGGGGTGCTAATTAAAGAGCAGGCCAATCAGTTCATGTCAGAGACAGTCCCTGTTCCTATTACAATGGAACCCACTTGGATACTGAAGTGCCATGGGCTACATCTGTGCAGGGGTCTTAGGTAATTTCCATGCACAGTCCTTGGTTGGAATAGCAGTCTCAGGAAAGACCCCTGTGCTCAGATTTTTTTGGTTCTGTTGCTCTCCTTATGTATTTCCTGTCCTCTCCAGATCTTACTATTTCCCACTTCTTTCCTAAGATTCCCTGCACTCTGCCCAAAGGTTGCCCATAAGTCTCAGTATCTACATTGATAGTCTGCAGGGCAGAGATTTTCAGAGGTCCTCTGTGTCAGGCTCTTATCTCCCTCTTCTGATGTCCAGCCTCTTTGCCTTCTGGATAGTAATTGAGCATGTTAGCAAGAATGCTCCCTCTTGATTAGTTTGTTTAGGTGTACAGATTTTAGTAGGTTTATACTATATTATATATCTATATGAGTGAGTATATACCATGTGCATCTTTCTGCTTCTGGGATAGCTCACTCAGGATGATCTTTTCCAGATCCCACCATTTACCTGCAAATTTCATGATCTCCTTCTTTTTTATTGCTGAGTAATATTCCATTGTGTAGATATAGCACAATTTGTGCATCCATTCCTCCACTGAGGGGCATCTGGGCTCTTTCCAGCTTCTGGCTATTACAAATAAGGCTGCTAAAGCATGGTTGAGCAAATGTCTTTATTGTGTACTTGACAATCTTTTGGATATAAACTTAGGAGTGGTATAGCTGGATCTTGAGGAAGCGCTATTCCTAGTTGTCTGAGAAAGTGCCAGATTGCTTTCCAGAGTGGTTGTACAAGTTTACATTCCCACCAGCAGTGGAAGAGGGTTCCCCTTTCTCCACAACATCTCCAGCATGTGTTGTCTCTTGAGTTTTTGATCTTAGCCATTCTGATGCATGTAAGGTGAAATCTAGGGTCATTTTGATTTGCATTTCCCTGATGGCTAATTAGGTTGAGCATTTCTTTAAATGTTTCTCTACCATTCGATATTCCTCTGCAGAGAATTCTCTGATTAGCTCTGTACCCCATTTTTTAATTGGATTACTTGACTTTTTGCTGTTTAACTTCTTTTTTTTTTTTTTTAAATTTTTCATGAATTACACTTTATTCATTCTGCATCCCCCCATAAGCCCCTCCCTCCTCCCATCCCAATCCCACCCTCCCTCCTCCCTCTGCTTGCATGCCACTCCCCAAGTCCACTAATAGGGGAGGTTCTCCTCTCCTTTCTGATCTTAGTCTGTCAGTTCACATCAAAAGTGGCTGCATTGTCCTCTACTATGGCCTGGTAAGGCTGCTCCCCCCCAGAGGGAGGTGATCAAAGAGCAGGCCAATCAGATTATGTCAGAGGCAGTCCCTCTTCACATTACTATGTAACCCAATTGGACTCTGAACTGCCCTGGGCTACATCTGTGCAGGGGTTCTAGGTTATCTCCATGAATAGTCCTTGGTTGGAGTATGAGTCTCTGGGAAGTTCCCTATGTTCAAATTTTCTTGTTCTGTTGCTCTCCTTGTGGAGACCCTGTCCTCTCCAGCTCTTACTATTTCCCAGTTCTTACCTAAAATTCCGTTCACTCTGCCCAACAGTTGCCCACCAGGCTCAGCATCTGCTTTGATAGTCTGAAGGGCAGAGGCTTTCAGAGGCCCTCTGTGGTAGGTTCCTAGGTTGTTTCCTGTTTTCTTCTTCTTCTGATGTCCATCCTCTTTGCCTTTCTGGATGGGGTTTGGATGTTTTAGTTAGGGTCCTATCTCTTGCTTAGTTTCTTTAGATGCACAGGTTTTAGTGGGTTTGTCCTATGTTGTATGTCTATATGAGTGAGTATATACCATGTGTGTCTTTTTGCTTCTGAGACAACTCACTCAGGATGATCCTTTCCAGATCCCACCATTTACCTGTAAATTTCATGATTTCCTTATTTTTCATTGCTGAGTAATATTCCATTGTGTAGATGTACCACAATTTCTGCATCCATTCTTCAGTTGAGGGGCATCTGGGTTGTTTCCAGCTTCTGGCTATTACAAATAAAGCTGCTACAAACATGGCTGAGCAAATGTCCTTTTTGTGTACTTGAGCCTCTTTTGGATATATGCCCAGGAGTGGTATGGCTGGATCTTGAGGAAGCGCTATTCCTAGTTGTCTGAGAAAGCGCCAGATTGATTTCCAGAGTGGTTGTACAAGTTTACATTCCCACCAGCAGTGGAGAAGGGTTCCCCTTTCTCCACAACCTCTCCAGCATGTGTTGTCACTTGAGTTTTTGATTTTGGCCATTCTGATGGGTGTAAGGTGAAATCTCAGGGTTGTTTTGATTTGCATTTCCCTAATGGCTAATGAGGTTGAGCATTTCTTTAAGTGCTTCTCTGCCATTCGGTATTCCTCTACAGAGAATTCTCTGTTTAGCTCTGTTCCCCATTTTTTAAGTGGATTACTTGGTTTGCTGCTTTTCAGCTTCTTTAGTTCTTTATATATACTGGATATGAGTCCTCTGTCAGATAAAGGGTTGGTGAAGATTCTTTCCCAATCTGTAGGTGGTCGCTTTGTTTTGATGACGGTGTCCTTTGCTTTACAGAAGCTTTTCAGTTTCATGAGGTCCCATTTATTGGTTGTTGCTCTTAGAGCCTGTGCTGTTGGTGTTCTGTTCAGGAAGTTTCCCCCTGTACCAATGAGTTCTAGGGTATTTCCCACTTTTTTTTCAAGCCGATTTAATGTGTCTGGTTTTATGTTGAGGTCTTTGATCCACTTGGACTTCAGTTTTGTGCAGGGTGACAAGTATGGATCTATTTTCATTTTTCTACATGTAGACATCCAGTTAGACCAGCACCATTTGTTGAAGATGCTATCTTTTTTCCATTGTATGGTTTTGGCGTCTTTGTCAAAGATCAGGTGTCCATAAGTGTGTGGGTTTATTTCTGGGTCCTCTGTTCGGTTCCATTGATCCACCATTCTGTTTCTATGCCAGTACCATGCAGTTTTTAAAACTGTTGCTCTATAGTACAACTTAAGATCAGGGATGGAGATACCTCCAGAAGATCTTTTATTGTAGAGGATTGTTTTAGCAATTCTGGGTTTCTTGTTATTCCATATGAAGTTGAGAATTTTCCTTTCCAGGTCTGTAAAGAATTGTGTTGGTAATTTGATGGGCATTGCATTGAATCTGTAGATTGCTTTTGGTAAGATGGCCATTTTTACTATGTTAATCCTACCAAGCCATGAGCATGGGAGATCTTTCCATCTTCTCATATCTTCTTCTAATTCTTTCTTCAGGGATTTGAAATTTTTTTCATACAAGTCTTTGACTTCCTTGGTTAGGGTTACTCCGAGGTACCTTATGTCATTTGTGGCTATTGTGAAGGGTGTTGTTTCCTTAATTTCTTTCTCAGCCCTTTTGTCTTTTGTATACAGGAGGGCTACTGATTTTTTTGAGTTAATTTTGTATCCTGCCACTTTGCTGAAGGTGTTTATCAGCTGTAGGAGTTCCCTGGTAGAGTTTTTGGGGTCACTCACGTATACTATCATATCATCTGCAAATAGTGATAATTTGACTTCTTCCTTTCCAATTTGTATCCCCTTGATCTCCTTCAACTGTCTTATTGCTCTAGCAAGGACTTCCAACACTATGTTGAAGAGATATGGAGAGAGTGGGCAGCCTTGTCTTGTCCCTGATTTCAGTGGGATTGATTTAAGTTTCTCTCCATTCAGTTTGATGTTGGCTATAGGCTTGCTGTATATCGCCTTTACTATGTTTAGATATGTGCCTTGTATCCCTGATCTCTCCAGTACTTTGAACATGAATGGATGTTGGATTTTGTCAAAGGCTTTTTCAGCATCTAGGGAGATTATCATGTGGTTTTTTTCTTTCAGTTTGTTAATATGGTGGATCACATTGATGGATTTCCGTATATTGAACCACCCCTGCATACCTGGGATGAAGCCTACTTGGTCATAGTGGATAATATCTTTGATGTGTTCTTGGATTCGGTTTGCAAGTATTTTATTAAGTATTTTTGCATCAATGTTCATAAGGGAGATTGGCCGGAAATTCTCTTTCTTTGTTGAGTCTTTGTGAGGTTTAGGTACCAAGGTGACTGTGGCTTCATAGAATGAATTTGGTAATATTCCTTCTGTTTCTATTTTGTGGAATAGTTTGAAGAGAATTGGTGTTAGCTCTTCTTTGAAGGTCTGGTAGAATTCTGCGCTGAAGCCATCTGGTCCTGGGCTTTTTTTGGATAGGAGACTTTTGATGACCGCTTCTATTTCTTTGGGGGATATAGGTCTATTTAGTTGATTTACCTGGTCCTGGTTCAGCTTTGGTAAGTCAAATCGATCAAGAAAATTGTCCATTTCATTTAGATTTTCAAATTTTGTGGCATATAGACTTTTGAAGTAAGTCCTAATGATTGTTTGGATTTCCTCAGTGTCTGTAGTTATATGCCCCTTTTCATTTCTGATTTTGTTGATTTGGGTGGTGTCTCTCTGCCTTTTAGTTAACCTGGCTAAGGGTTTGTCGATCTTGTTGATTTTCTCAAAGAACCAGCTCTTGGTTTCATTGATTCTTTGAATTGTTTTATTTGTTTCCAATTGATTGATTTCAGCCCTGAGTTTGATTATTTCCAGCCGTCTACTCCTTCTTGGTGTGTCTGCTTCTTCTTTTTCTAGGGTTTTTAAGTGAGCCATTAGGGTGCTTGAATGAGCTGTCTCGAATTTCTTTTTGAAGGCACTTAGTGCTATGAACTTTCCTCTTAGCACTGCTTTCATTGTGTCCCACAAGTTCGGGTATGTTGTGTCTTCATTTTCATTGATTTCTAGAAAGACTTTAATTTCTTTCTTTATTTCTTCCCTGACCCAGCTGTCATTTAGTAACAAGTTGTTCAGTTTCCATGTGTGTGTAGGCTTTTTGTTATTTCTGTTATTGTTGAGGTCCAGCTTTATTCCATGGTGATCAGACAAGATACATGGGATTATTTCAATCTTCTTGTATTTGTTGAGGCTTGCTTTGTGACCCACTATGTGGTCTATTTTGGAGAAGGTTCCATGAGGTGCTGAGAAGAAGGTAAATTCTTTTGTGTTTGGGTGTAAAGTTCTGTAAATGTCTGTTAGGTCCATTTGATTCATGACCTCTGTCAGAGACATTGTTTCTTTGTTTAATTTCTGTTTGGTTGACCTGTCCTTTGTTGAGAGTGGGCTGTTGAAGTCTCCCACTATTAATGTGTGTGGATCTATATGTGCTTTAAATTTTATCAATGTTTCTTTCACAAATGTGGGTGCCCTTGTATTTGGGGCATATATGTTCAGGATTGTGATGTCTTCCTGGTGGAATTTTCCCTTGATGAGTATGAAGTGTCCTTCCCCATCTCTTTTGATTAATTTTGGTTGAAAGTCTATTTTATCAGATATTAGAATGGCTACTCCTGCTTGCTTCTTGGGTCCGTTTGCTTGGAAAGTCGTCTTCCAACCCTTTACCCTCAGGTAATGTCTATCTTTGTGTCTTAGGTGTGTTTCTTGTATGCAACAGATTGCTGGGTTTTGTTTACGTATCCATTCTGTTAATCTGTGTCTTTTTATTGGAGAGTTGAGTCCATTGATGTTGAGAGAGATTAATGACCAGTGGCTGTTAGATCTCTTGATTTTGATGTTGGCTGTGGTCATCAGGTTGTGTGCTTGGTTGCTTTTTGTTTTACTGAAGTGAGGTTATTTATTTCCTGTGTTTTCTTGAATGTAGCTAGCTTTCTTGGGTTGTATTTTCCCTTCCAGTGTCTTCTGTAATGCTGGATTTGTTTGTAGGTATTGTTGAAATTTGTTTTTGTCATTGAATATCTTGTTTTCTCCATCTATGAGGACTGAGAGTTTTGCTGGGTATAGTAGCCTGGGCTGACATCTGTGTTCTCTTAGGGTCTGCATGATATCTGTCCAGGCCCTTCTGGCTTTCATAGTCTCTGTTGAAAAGTCAGGTGTGATTCTAATGGGTTTGCCATTATATGTTACTTGGCCTTTTTCCCTTGCAGCTTTTAGTATTTTTTCTTTGTTCTGTATACTTACTGTTTTGATTATTATGTGGCGGGAGGATTTTCTTTTCTGGTCAAATTTGCTGGGTGTTCTGTAGGCCTCATGTATTCTAATTGGCCTCTCCTTTAGCTTGGGGAAATTTTCTTCAATGATTTTGTTGAAAATATTTTCTGGGCCTTGGAGAAGGGAGTCTTCTTTTTCCTCTATACCTATTATTCTTAGGTTTTGTCTTTTCATATTGTCTTGCATTTCTTGGACGGTCTGTGTCAGGAATTTTTCAGATTTAACATTTTCTTTGACAGATACATCGATTTCTTCCATTGTATCTTCTACACCTGAGATTCTTTCTTCCATCTCTTGTAGTCTGTTGGTTATGCTTACCTCTGTAGTTCCTGTTTTCTTCCCTAGATTCTTCCTTTCCATTATTTCTTCCATTTGTGTTTTCTTTAATTTTTCCAATTCTATCTTCAGGTCTTGAGTTGTTTTGTTTACTTCCTTCACCTGTCTGATTGTACTTTCCTGTTTTTCTTTTAGTTCCTTCAACTCTGTTTCTTTCATTTCATTCAGTGTTTTAAGCATTTCCTTTCTAAAGGCCATAAACTGTTTGGCTGCAGCTTCCTCTATTTCTTTACGGATGGCAATATTCTGTTTGAGTTTATCTTCCTCTATGTCTTTACGAATCTTATTTGTTTCCTCTGTTATCATCTTCATGAGCATACTTGTTAGGTCATCTTCTTGGATTTCAGTTATGGTGGGGTGTCCAGGGCTACTTGCCCCTGGGTAACTGGGTTCTGGAGATGCCATATTGCTCTGTCTTTTGTTGCTTGAGCTTTTACGCTGGCCTCTACCCATTGTGTTATCTTAGGAGTTTGGGGTTATTTTCTGGTGGTTCCTGGGGATCCTGTGGTGGAGAGAATCCCCTTTGCAGAAAGCTGGATTTTCCTGAAGGATGTCTTCTCAGCTTTTTGGGTATAGTCCCTGGATGGCTGGTGTTTTTTCAGGAGTTGCTCACCTCAGGGATATAGACCTGAGTGGTAACTGTGGTCTTTGTTAGTCGAGAGGGTTCTCCTCTCACCCAGGGAAGTCCTGAGGGCAGCTGCCCTGTTTCTGGGTTTCTTGTTGCAAATTTAATGATCAGCTGCTGTGACCCAGTTGGACATCAGGCGCGCCTCAACTGTTTGTGCTTGTGTCTGGAGCACAGCTGGCGCCTCGGCCCCACTAGACTACTAGACTTTTTCTAGGGAAGGATTGGGTGATTTAGATCAGTACAGTTTCCTTCCTTCCCCGTGGATTCTCTGGAGACACGGACTCCTAGTGTCTTTTTTTGCCCTGGTGCACAGTGCTCAGTGTCCGCCAGCTGGCTGGCCACAGAAATTTGCCTGTGCCTGGAGCACAGCTGTGTGATGGCGGCTCAGTCTCTGCCAGCTGTCTGGTGCGCAGAAACTGCCTGTGTCTGCCTTTGTGGCTTTTGGGAGTCTGAGTGGCTCCCTAAGCTGGGTAATTTTCCGGGGACCTTTTCAGGTTGGGGGTGAGCTGAGTGCTCTGAGATCAGACCCGCCGTTTCTATCTCTGGCGGCGAATCAGGCGCGCAGGCAGGCAGGGCTCTGTGCGGGAACCTGGGTCCCCGGCTCTGGCTCCGGGCTGGCTCCTGGGGTGCCCGTGGAACCCGCCCGAGTCTTTTCCAGGGGATGTCTGGGTGACCTAAGGCCGGTCCCAATCGTTTCCTGTACCCTGGGGTTATCTCTCGACTGAAAATTCCAGTCTCTGATAGTGTGGTGCCCAAGGTTCAGTCTGGGACCGTGACCAGAGACACACTGGCTTGTGGCTCTGGGCTGGGGCTGGGGCTGGCGGCCGGCAGCCAAGCGTCTGGCGGAACCGGGATCTCTTCCGCGGTTTAGCCGGGTGAGTTAAAAGCTGATTGAATCCCCCACCGTGGGGTATCCTCTCACCTGGGAAACACAATGACTGTGTTTTATGGACGAGAGTTCTGATTGCTGTTCACTGTGCTGATCCTGCTGTGCTGCTGCTCAGAATGAGAGTCCTCCCGGCGCCGCCATCTTGCCCCTCCGCTGTTTAACTTCTTTAGTTCTTTATATATACTGAATATTAGCCCTCTGTCAGATATAGGATTGGTGAAGAGCTTTTCCCAATCTGTAGGCTGTCGTTTTGTTCTGAGAACAGTATCCTTTGCTTTACAGAAGCTTTTCAATTTCGTGAGGTCCCATTTATTGATTGCTGCTCTTAGAGCCTGTGCAGTTGGTGTTCTGTTCAGGAAGTTGTCTCCTGTGCCAATGAGTTCAAGGCTCTTCCCCACTTTTTTTTTTCTAAGCAGTTTAGTGTGCCTAGTTTTATGTTGAGGTCTTTAATCCACTTTGACTTTAGTTTTGTGCAGGGTGATAAGTATGGATCTATTTGCATTTTTCTACATGCAGACTTCCAGTTAGACCAGCACCATTTGTTGAAGATGCTCTCTTTTTTCCATTGAATGGATTCGGCATCTTTATCAAAAATCAGGTGTCCATAAGTGTGTGGATTTATGTCAGGGTCTTCTATTCAATTTCATTGATCCACCAGTCTGTTTCTATGCCAGTACCATGCAGTTTTTAAAACTGTTGCTCTATAGTACAGCTTGAGATCACAGATGGAGATACCTCCTGAAGATCTTTTACTGTAGGGAAATGTTTTAGCAATTCTGGGTTTCTTGTTGTTCCATATGAAGGTGAGAATTTTTCTTTCAAAGTCTGTAAAGAATTGTCTTGGTAATTTGATGGGAATTGCATTGAATCTGTAGATTGCTTTTGGCAAGATGGCCATTTTTATTATATTAATCCTGCCAAGACATGAGCATGGGAGATCTTTCCATCTTCTCATATCTTCTTCTAATTCTTTCTTCAGAGACTGGAAATTTTTTTCATACAAGTCTTTGATTTGCTTGGTTAGGTTCACACCAAGGTACTTTATGTCCTTTGTGGCTACTGTGAAGGGTGTTGTTTCCCTAATTTTTTCTCGGCCCTTTTGTCCATTGTATACAGGTCGGCTATTGATTTTTGGAGTTAATTTTTTATCTTGCCACTTTGCTGAAGTTGTTAATTAGCTGTTAATTAGGAGTTCCATGGTAGAGTTTTTGAGGTTACTCAGGTATACTATCATATCATCTGCAAATAGTGATACTTTGACTTCTTCTTTTCCAATCTGTATCCCCTTGATCTCCTTCAATTGTCTTATTGCTCTAGCTAGGCCTTCAAGAACTATGTTGAAAATATATGGAGAAAGTAGACAGCCTTGCCTTGTCCCTGATTTCAGTGGGAATGATTTAAGCTTCTCTCCTTTCAGTTTGATGTTGGCTATAGGCTTGATATATATCGCCTTTACTATATTCAGGTATGTACTATCTATCCCTGATTTCTCCAATACTTTAAACATTAATGGATGTTGGATTTTGTCAAATGCTTTTTCAGCATCTAAGGAATGATCATGTGGTTTTTCTCTTTCAGTTTGTTTATGTGGTGGATCACATTGATGGATTTCCGTATATTGAACCACTCCTGCACGCCTGGGATGAAGCATACTTGGTCGTAGTGGATGATGTCTTTGATGTGTTTTTGGATTTGGATTGCAAGTATTTTGTTGAGTATTTTAGCATCAATGTTCATGGGGGAGATTGGCCTGAAATTCTCTTTCTTTGTTGGGTCTTTGTGAGGTTTAGGTACCAAGATGACTGTGGCTTCATAGAATGAGTTTGGTAGTGTTCCTTCTGTTTCTATCTTGTGGAATAGTTTGAAGAGTATTGGTATTAGTTTGAAGAGTATTGGTATTTGAAGGTCTGGTAGAATTCTGCCCTGAAACCATCTGGCCCTGTGCTTATTTTGCATGGTAGACTTTTGATGACAGCTTCTATTTCCTTAGAGGATATAGGACTATTTTGATTTACCTGGTTTTGATTCAGCTTTGGCATGTAGAATTGATCAAGAAAATTATCCATTTCATTTAGATTTTCAAATGTTGTGGCATGTATACTTTGGAAGTAAGATGTAATTATTGTTTGGATTTCTTCAGTGTCTGTGGGTATGTCCCCCTTTTCGTTTCTGATTTTGTTGATTTGGATAGTTTCTCTCTGCCTTTTAGTTATTTTGGCTAAGGGTTTGTCTATCTTGTTGATTTTCTCAAAGAACCAGCTCTTGGTTTCATTGATTCTTTGAATTGTTTTATTTGTTTCTAATTTATTTATTTCAGCCCTGAGTTTGATTATTTCTAGCCATCTACTCTTTTTTGGTCTGTCTGCTTCTTTTTTTCTAGGGCTTTTAAGTGAGCCATTAAGTTGCTTGCATGAGATGGTTCAAATTTCTTTTTGAAGGCACTTAGTGCTATGAACTTTCCTCTTAGCACTGCTTTCATTGTGTCCCATAAGTTTGGGTATGTTGTGCCTTCATTTTCATTGAATTCTAGGAAGTCTTTAAATTCTTTCTTTATTTCTTCTCTGACCAGCTGTCATTTAGAAGCAAGTTGTTCAGTTTCCATGTGTGTGTAGGCCTTTTGCTATTTTTGTCATTGAGGTCCAGTTTTAGTCCATGGTGATCAGATAGGATACAAGGGATCATTTCAATCTTCTTGTATCTGTTTAGGTTTGCTTTGTGACCAATTATATGGTCTATTTTGGAGAAGGTTCCATGAGGTGCTGAGAAGAAGGTAAATTCTTTTGAGTTTGGGTGAAAGGTTCTGTAGATGTCTGTGTGGTACATATGATTCATTACCTCTGTTAGAGACATTGTTTCTTTGTTTAATTTCTGTTTTGTTGACATGTCCTTTGTTGAGAGTGGGGTGTTGAAGTCTCCCACTATTATTGTGTGGGGGTCTATGTGTGATTTAAGTTTTATTAAAGTTTCTTTTACAAATGTGAGTGCCCTTGCATTTGGGGCATAGACGTTCAGGATTGTGATATCTTCCTGGTGGATTTTTCCCTTGATGAGTATGAAGTGTCCTTCTCTATCTCTTTTGATTGATTTTTGTTGGTAATCTACTTTATTAGATATTAGGATGGCTATTCCTGCTTGCTTCTTGGGTCCATTTGCTTGGAAAATCATCTTCCAGCCCTTTACTCTCAGGTAATATCTATCTTTGTGATTTAAGTGTGTTTCTTGTATGCAACAGATTGTTGGGTCTTGTTTATGCATCCATTCTGTTAGTCTGTGTCTTTTTATTGGAGAATTGAGTCCATTGATGTTTAGGGAGATTAATGACCAGTGGCTGTTAGATCCTTTGATATTGATGTTGGCCATGGTAGTGTGTTTGTGTGTTTGGCTACTTTTGTTTTTCTGTAGTGAGGTCATTTATTTCCTATGATTTCTTGAAAGTAGTTACTTTTCTTGGGTTGTATTTTTTCTTCTAGTATCTTCTGTAACGTGGGATTTTTGTGTAGGTTTTTGAAATTTGTTTTTATCATTGAATATCTTGTTTTCTCCGTCTATGAGAACTGAGAGTTTTGCTGGGTACAGTAGCCTAGGCTGACATGTGTATTCTCTTAGTCTCTGCATGATATCCATCCAGGCTCTTCTGGCTTTCATAGTTTCTGTTGAGAAGTCAGATGTGATTATGATGGGTTTGCCATTATACATTACTTGGCCTTTTTCCCTTGCAGCTTTTAGTATTTTTTCTTTGTTCTGTATACTTACTGTTTTTATTATTATGTGATGGGAGAATTTTCTTTTCTGGTCTACAGGACACTTTATTAGGTATCCTGTAGGTTTCTTGTATTCTTATAGGCTTCCCCTTTAAGTTGGGGAAATTTTCTTCAATGATTTTGTTGAAAATATTTTCTGGGCCTTGGAGGAGGGAATCTTCTTATTCCTCTATTCCTATTATTCTTAGATTTTGTCTTTTTATGTTGTCTTGGATTTCTTGGATGGTTTGTGTCAGGAATTTTTTAGATTTATTATTTTCTTTGACGGATATCTTCCACACCTGAGATTCTTTCTTCCTTCTCTTTTAGTCTGTTGGTTATGCTTACCTCTGTAGTTCCTGTTTTCTTTCGTAGGTTCTCCCTCCCCGTGATTTCCTCCATTTGTGTTTTCTTTAATTCTTCCAATTTTGTCTTCAGATCTTGAACCATTTTGTTGATTTCCTTTACCTGTCTGACTATATTTTCCTTAAATTCCTTCAGCTGTTTGTTTGAGCATTCCTCTGTTTTTTTTTTTATTTCTTTCAGTAACACAGACTGTTTGGCTGCATCTTCCTGTACTTCTTTACAGATAACCATAATCTGTTTTATTATATCTTCCCCTAATTCTTTATGCATTTTATTTTCTTCCTCCATTAACCTCTTCATTAGCATGGATGTTAGGTCATCTTCTTGAATTTCACTTATGTTAGGGTGTCCAGGGCTACTTGCCCCTGGATAACTGGGTTCTGGGGATGCCATGTTGTTTTGCCTTTTGTTGGTTGTACTTTTTCGGTGGCCTCTACCCATCTCTCTGTCTCAGGTGTTGTCTGTTAATTTCTGGTGCCTGCTGAGTCCTGGGGTGGAGAATCCACTTGGAGAACTCTGAAGTTCTCCTCTGCTTTTTGGGTATGGTCAACTGATAGTGGTGTTTCTCAGGAATTGTCACAGTTCACTTCAGATGTATGGACCTGTATGGTAACTGTGGTGTTCAAGAAGGCTCACCTCTCATCAGGAGAGGTCCTGGTGATGGCTGTCCTGCTGCTGGGTTTCTTGCTCTGAATTTATTGAGCAGCAGCTGTTGCTCTTAAGGTGTAATTCTTGGGTGCAGCCCTCTGGAAGGACCAGGGATTCCCACAGTTTTGTCAGTCTAGCTAGGGATAACTGGTTGATCCTTGCCACAGTATCTGAGGGCTGCTGTAATGGCTCTCTGGTTTCTGTAGGTCTGAGGATGCAGCTGTGTGCCCCAGTGCCCCACTGGTACTCAATAATGGCAGCTGAGCATAGCGCTCCTGCCTGCAGTAGAAGGCTAGAGCCTAGAGTCTGCGTGAATCCAGCAAGTCTTTTGGTTTTGGGTGTTCTGAGCATTAGTCTTGATGATCCCCCCACTGTGGGGTTTCCTCCTGACAGGGACACCCAGTCTTTGCTTTGGGGACTGCTGTTCTGTCTGGGATGGTGAGTAGAACCCGCAGGCACAGACGGGTTTGGCTCTGCCTTTCTGGCCTTTGGGAGTCCGGGCATCTGTCTAAACTGGGTAATTTTCCCTTTTCGGGGTGGGGGTGTCAGCTGAGTGCTCTGAGATCAGACCAACCGATTACCTCCCTGTGGGTTTGCACCTGACAGTGAAACTGAGTTTCTGGTCCCCTGGGGCTCACAGTTCTATCTGGGGCGGTGAATCAGGCGCACAGGCAGGGCTCTGGGCCGGAGGCTGGGTCCCCGGCTTTGGCTCTGGGCTTGCTCCTGAGGCGCCCGTGGAACACGAGTCTTTTTCAGGGGATGTCTGGGTGACCTAAGGTCAGTTCCAATCATTTCCTGTACCGTGGGGTTATTTCTCGACTGGAAATTCCAGTCTCTGATGTTGTGCTGCGCACAGTTCAGTCTGGGACCATGACCAGAGCACACTGGCTTGTGGCTCTGGGCTGGCGACCAAGCGCCTGGCAGAACCAGGAACTTTTTCATGGTTTAGCCGGGTGAGTTAAAAGCTGATTGAATCCCCACCGTGGGGTATTCTCTCACCTGGGAAACACAATCACTTGTGTTTTATGGCTGCGAGTTCTGATTGCTGGTCACTGTGCTGCTGGTCCTCCCAGTGCCCCCATCTTGCCCCACCTCTCCAATTAACTTCTAAGGGAAGCCTTTCTGATGGTAATAGGGCTTTGCTCTAGTCTAGGTGTATGGCAGAATATCACTTACTTTCTTTTTTCTTTTTCTTTTTTTTCCCAGTGATGTTTGTTTTTATTCTAAGTCTCTAAGTCTTTGGGCTCTCGAGGCCCTGGTTGCTGGCCATTCTGGTAGTATTAGGCATGTGCCCTATTTTCACACAAAGTCCCAGTATAGAGCAAAATTCCAGAGTTGTGGCTACCTAGGTATTCTGCTTTTATAAATGAACACCGGTATCCAGTCCCAGAAGCTATCCTCACCAGCAATCAGAACTTGGGATCGCTCTTGCTTCCCTAAAAGCAACCCCTAGATACCTGGAGTCAACATCCCAACACCAATCCACTACTGTACTGATCACTCTGCAGAGACCAGCTGGATAATAGGACATGGGTCCAAGATAGCTTAGATAAGCTGAACCTGAATGCCAGGAGCACAGCTTCTGCTTGGTCTCCAAATGACTGGGCAACTAAATCCAATTCTGTAAAGTCAGGGACTGTTCGCTACCAACTCAATTTGTAACACCAAAGCCCGCTTGTCATCTCCCTGAGATACCTATCACATTTGAGACACAACCAGCAGAGGGTTGAGCTGTAGGCAGGACTCATGTCCCATTGCCCTTCATCTAGAGGAGGCCAGTGCTCCCCAAACCCCAACACTCAGCTTAGAGCTCTTTCCATTCTGACTCTGGACCTGTCTGTCTCACTTGAGACAAGGCCAATAGAGGTGAGAAGTATTGTGGCTCTTATCCACATCTGCAAACCCAAGAAGGCCTGAGCAGGCCAGAGCAACATTCAGCTTAGAGCACTTTCTGCCCTTTCCCAAACTGCCTGGACATCAGAGACACCCAGATGGCTAGAAGACAGCTTAAGCACACAAGCAAAAGCAAAAGCAACCAAACAAAAAAACAGAACAAAAAAAAACCAAACAAACAAACAAAAAAAAAACACCAAAATCCTAAGGCCAAATGTCACCATTCAAAACAAGCTATCTTATCACAGCAAACCCTAGAGATACTAACATACAGGAAGTGCAAGAAAAAATATTTATTTTAAATCTAAGGTTTTGAAAATAATGGAGGCCTTAAAGGAGGAAAATAAAGCTCTCAAAGTGGCAGAGGAAAATACAATCAGATGATAGAATTGTCCATTTCGAGACTGAGTTGCAATGGGCTATATCTGTGCAGAGGATCTAGGTTATCACTATGAATGGTCCTTGGTTGTATCAGTCTCAGAAAAGATCCCTAGGCTCAGAGATTTTTGTTCTGTTGTTCTCTTTGTGGTGCTCCAAACACTTCTGGGTCTTTTTATCTCCCCCTTTTTTCATAAGATTCCCTGCACTCTGCCCAAAGTGTGGCTATGAGCCTCAGCATCTTGCTTTGATACCTGCTGTGTAGAGTATTTCAGAGGCCCTCTGTGGTAGGCTCCTGTCCTATTCCTTATTTTTATCTTCTTCCAATGTCTATCCGGTTTGCCTTTCTGAATGAAGATTGAGCATCTTACTCAGGGTCCTCCTTCTTGCTCAGCTTCTTTACGTGTACAGATAGATCTTAGTATTATTACCTATAGTACATGACTAATATCCACTTATACCATGTGAGTATATACCATGTGTTTTTCTGCTTCTGGGATACCTCACTCAGGATGATCTACCTGAGTGAAGTGATGAAGTGAAGCGTCCAAGTGAGTTACATAATATGGGAAGAGGGACTGCCTCTGACATAGTCTGATTGGCCTGGTCTTTGATCACCTTCCCCTGAGGGGAGAGCAGCCCTACCAGGCCATAGAAGATGACAATGCAGCCACTCCTGATGTGATCTGATAGACTAAGATCAGAAGGAAGGAGAGGAGGACCTACCCTATCAATGGACTTGGGGAGGGGCAGGCATGAAGAATGGGAGGAAGGTTGGGATTTAAAGGGGTGGAGGGTGGGGCTAATGGGGGGATACAAAGTGAATAAAGTGTATTTAATAAAAAAGAAAAAAATTCAACTTCATATGGGAAAAAAAACCCAGAATTGCCAAAATGATCCTGTACAACTACTGATTGTCTGGAGTTATCTCCATCCCTGATCTCAAGCTGTGCTACAGAGCAATAGTAATAAAAACCACATGCTACTGGCATAGAAACCGAATGGTGGATCAATGGAATTGAACAGAAGATCCAGAAATAAACCCACACACTTATGGACACCTGATTTTTGACAGGTGCCAAAACCATGCAGTAGAAAAAAAGACAGCATCTTCAACAAATAGAGCTGGTCTAACTGCATGTCTACATGTAGAAAAATGCAAATAGATACATATTTTCACTCTTTACAAAATTAAATCCAAGTGGATCAAAGACCTCAACATAAAACCGGCCACACTAAACCTATTAGAAGAAAAAGTGGGGAAGACCCTAGAACTCATTTGCACAGGAAATAACTTTCTGAACAGAACACCTGAACAGCACTGGCTCTAATATCAACAATCAATAAATGGGACCTTATGAAACTGAAAAGCTTCTGTAAAGCAAAGGACACTGTTGTCAGAACAAAATGACAGCCTCAGACTGAGAAAGGATTTCTACCAACCCTATATCTGACAGAGGAATGATATCCAGAATAGATAATGAACTCAAGAAGTTAAAAAGCAACAAATCAAGTAGTTCAATTAAATAAATGAAATACAGAGCTAAACAGAGATTTCTCTGAAGAGGAATATAGAATGGCAGAGAAACACTTAAAGAAATGCTCAAGGTCCTTAGTCATCAGGAAGATGCAAATCAAAATGACCCTAAGATTTCACCTTACACCCATCAGAGTGCCTAAGATCAAAAACTCACATGACAATGCGTACTGGAGAGGATATGGAGAAAGAGGAATTCTACTCTATTGATGGTGTGAATGTAAACTTGTACAACCACTTTGGAAATCAATCTGGCACTTTCTCAGATAATTAGGAATAGTGCTTCTTCAAGACCGAGCTATACCACACTTAGGAATATGTCTAAAATATGCTCAAGTACACAACAAGAACATTTGCTCAACCATGTTTATAGCAGCTTTATTCGTAATAGGCAGTGCCTAGAAACAACCCAGAGGTCTCTCAACAGATGAATGGATGCAGAAATTATGGTCCATTTATAAAATGTAATGCTACTCAGCAAATAAAAACAAGGAAATATGAAATTTGCAGGCAAATGGTGCGAACTAGAAAAGAGTATCCTGAGTGAGATACAGTATGTACTAACTTATAAGTGGATATTAGACCTATAATATAGGATAAACATACTAAAATCTGTACATCTAAAGAAGCTAAGAAAGAAAGAGGACCCTGGGTAAAATGATCAATCCTCACTCAGAAAGATAAATGGGATGGACATTGTAAGGAGAAAACAGGAAATAGGACAGGAGCCTAAACCAGAGGGTTTCTGAAAGACTCCACCCAGCATTATATCAAAACAGATACTGAGACTCATAACCAAACTTTGGACAGATTGCAGGGAATCTTGTGAAAGAAGGGAGAGATAATAAGACCTGGAGAGGAAAGGAATTCCACAAGGAGAGGAACAGAACCAAAAAATCTGGGCACAGGGGTCTTTTTGGAGACTGATATTACAACCAAGGACCATTCATGGATATAACCTAGATAACCTATAGCCCTTGCTCAGATGTGACCCATAGCAGTTCAGTATCCAAGCAGGTCCCCTATTAAGGGGAACAGGGACTGTCTCTGACATTAACTCAGTGGCTGGCTCTTTGATCACCTGAGGGAGGAAGAGCCTTACCAGGCCACAGAGGAGGACAATGCAGCCAGTCCTAATGAGACCTGATAGGCTAGGGTCAGATGGAAAGGGAGGAGGACCTCATCAGTGGACGTGGAGAGGAGCATGGGAGGATATGAGGGAGGAAGGGTGTGATTGAGAGGGAATGAGGGAGGAGGCTACAGCTGGGATACAAAAGGAATAAACTGTAATTAATATAAAAATATTTTTAAAGGATCTAATCTACATGAACATTTTTGTAGGGCCATCTGCTGCAGCATTAATAACCTACTAGAGGACAAACATTGACAGAAACTTTCTGTCATTAAGAAACTAGCAACTGTCAATAGCTCCTCAGGTAGGGATAGTGCCTGTGAAGCCCTCCCCCATACATGGTACAATGCTAACTGACTTCATCTCATGCAGGCAAACCCAGCTGCTGTGGGTTAATGAATGCACTGACCTTGTCATGTTAAGAAGATACCGTTTTAGAGCCGTCTTCCCAAATCTTCCCAAAATTTTGCAATTTTTCTGTTCCTAAAAATCAAACTGATTTTTTTCTTATGTGTGGCAGGACCTAGAATATACAAGAAAAAATATAAAAAGTTACAAGATATGTGGGTGGAACTGACTGAGGTAGAGTTGCTTCTCATTCTAATAGTTATTTGATTTCTACAAAAGGTATGATGGAAAAATTCTGTTAACATAAATAAAATAACAAACCTGTGAACGGCAGGGGAACCCTCCTCCACTGCTGGTGGGAATGTAAATTGTACAACCACTCTGGAAATCAATCTGGCTCTTTCTCAGATAACTAGGAATAGCGCTTCCTCAAGATCCAGCCATACCACTCCTAGGTATATATCCAAAAGAGGCTCCAATACACAATAAGGACATTTGCTCAACCATGTTTGTAGCAGTTTTATTTGTAATAGCCAGAAGCTGAAATCAGCCCAGATGCCCCTCAACAGAGGGGATGCAGAAATTCTGGTACATATACACAATGGAATATTACTCAGCAATGAAAAATAAGGAAATCATGAAATTTGCAGGTAAATAGTGGGACCTGGAAAGGATCATCCTGAGTGAGCTATCCCAGAAGCAGAAAGACACACACAGTATAGACTCATTCATATAGACATATAATATCGGATAAACCTACTATAATCTGTACATCTAAAGAAACTAATAAAGAGAGAGGACCCTGACTAAAATGCTCAATCCCCATACTGATAGGCAAAGAGGATGGACACCAGAAGAAAAAGAAAACAGGAAACAACCTAGGAACCTGCCACAGAGGGCTTCTGAAAGGCTCTGCCCTGCAGATTATCAAAGCAGTTGCTGAGATTTATGGCCAACTGTTGGGCAGAGTGCATGGAATCTTATGTAAGAAGTGGGAAATAGTAAGATCTGGAGAGGACAGGAACTCCACAAGAAAAGCAACAAAACCAGAAAATTTGAATACAAGGGTCTTCCCAGAGACTCATACTCCAACCAAGTACCATACATGGAGATAACCGAGAACCCCTGCACAGATGTAGCCCATGGCAGTTTAGTGTCCAAGTGGGTTACATAGTAAAGGAAAGAGGGACTGCTTCTGACATAATCTGATTGGTCTGCTCTTTGTTCACCTCCCCCTGAGGGGGGAGCAGCCTTACCAGGCCACAGAAAATGACAATGCAGCCACTCCTGATGAGATCTGATAGATTAAGATCAGAAGGAAGGAGAGAAGGACCTCCCCTATCAGTGAACTTGGGGAGGGGCATGCATGAAGAAGGGGGATGGAGGGTGGGATTGGGAGGAGAGGAGAGAGGGGCTTATGGGGGGATACAAAGTGAATAAAGTGTAATTAATAAAAGGTAAAAAAAAACAAAATAAAAAAGGAAAGTAGATCATGGGTTTCTTAGCACACAAAAAAAATAAATACTATGAGAGCTAACAAAATAAAAATTTAGTTAAATTATAACTAAATAATGCTTATACTTTTCAAAACAACATGAGTACATCACAGATTATGAGTATCTTAATAAATTTATTTTTAAAACATTTAAAGAGAATATTTCAAAATAAGTTTAATTAAATTAGAATTTCTATTTATCAAAATAAGTGAAAGAATGGAAAAACTATGAATTGAAGAGACTTTTCTAATACATATGAAAATAAAGAATTAGTAGGCAGGAAACCTAAAGAAGTCCACCAAAACAATTATATTAAGAAAAATATTTAGGACTAAGTACACCACATTTGTCTTAAATGGAATATCTTCATCAATGCATACTTCAAGGCTCAGAAACCTATGCAGAAGAAGAGATAGAAAAACTGTAAAAGAAGAGGTTGTGGATGACTCCAAGGAAAGAGTGTTTTCCAGACACCAGTGCATGCATCAGTTTACAGACTTTAACAGTCTGTATGCAACCTGCAGGGATTCAAGCCAGACAAAATACCAGTATTGAAAAGAGAAAATAGTCACAAAATTCCATGCCGAAACAAGAATCTAAAAAAGAACAGTGTCTTTCAGTGGAGTGTCACTGAGTATATCAAATAAACTCAAGGACTGGCCTCCTTCCCAAAAGTAGCTTGCCAGCATAAAGTAATACTATAGATATGCTTTTGTATTGTTTCTGTATGTGAGGCAAGTTCATTTTGTTGGCTAGGAATTTTTTGTCTTTTTAGTTTTTTTGTTTGTTTTGAAGTTTGATTTTGCTTTGTTTTGTTTTTAGAAGAATGAAAGGGAAAAGAAAGAGAGAACATGAATTTGAGAGGGAGGGAAGAAGGTTCTAGAAGAAAATGGAGAAGAAAAATCATGATAAAAATATTATGTGAAAAAAAACTTGTAAAAGAAAATCATTATTGAAAATTCAACAAAAATTTAATATGCAATTCATCAAAAAATTTACAGGCATGAAAAAGATGCTCAATCCTCATTCAGAAAGGATATACACTGGAAGAGGGGAAAAAACAAGGAACAGGACAGGAACCTACCACAGAGGGCTTCTGAAAGACTCTACCTAGCAGCATACCAAAGTAGATGCTGAGACTCATAGCCAAACTTTGGGCATTGTGCAGGAAATATTATGAAAGAAGGGGGAGATAAAAAGACCTGGAAGGGACAGGAGCTCCACAAGGAGAGCAATAGAACCAAAAAATCTATGCCCAGGGGTCTTTTCTGAGACTGATACTCCAACCAAGGACCATTCATGGAAATAACCTAGAATTCTGCACAGTTGCAGCCCACAGTAGCTCAGTGTCCAAGTGGGTTCCTTAGTAAAGGGAACAGGGGCTGTCTCTGACATGAATTCAGTGGCTAGCTCTTTGGTCATCTACCCCTGATGGCAGAGCAGCCTTACCAGGTCACAGAGGAAGATAATGCAGCCAGTCCTGATGAGACCTGATAGTCTAGGGTCATAGGAATGGGAGGAGGATCTCCCCTATCAGTGGACTTGTGGAGGGGCATGGGAGGAGAAGAGGGCTGGAGAGTGGTATTGTGAGAGGATGAGGGAAGGGGCTACAGTTAGGACATAATGTAAATAAATTGTAATAAATTAAAGTAAATAAAAAATTATCTACTAAGAGGGAAAATAAAAAGAAACTATTTTCTGGGACTTGGAGCTGGTAGTCTCTTCTATTCCTTCTATTCTTAGGTTTGGTCTTTTCATAAGTATCTCAGGTTTCTTGGATAATTTGTGTCAGGAACTTTTTAGATTTAATATTTTCTTTGACCAATGTATCAATTTCTTCCATCATATCTTCTTCACTTGAGAGTCTCTCTTATGTCTTTTGTGTTCTGTTGGTGATACTTGCATCTTTAGTTCTTATTGTATTCTCCAGGATTTCTTCAGTTTGTGTTTCCTTTATTTATTCTATTTCCATTTTTAGGTCTTGAACAGTTTTATTCATTTCCTTTTCTTGTTTGATTGTATTTTCATGTATTTCTTTAAAGGGTTTATTCATTTCCTCCTTAAAGGCCTCCATCATTTTTATAACATTGAATTTAAAATTATCTTCTTGTGCTTTGGCTGTGTTAGGACATCTAGAGCTTCTTGTAGTAGAATAGCTAAGTCCTGGTCGTGTTATATTTCATGGCTCTTGTTGATTGTGTTCTTATGCTGGCTTGTAGCTATCTGGTTATCCCTGGTGTTGGCTGGATTTTTCTTATGCTGGCAACACTGCTTTGGAGGCATCCAGAGCCTCAGGCCTGACAATGGAGCTCAGGGGAAAGCATGCTACTCACCTCTGATAGCTCTGCCTTAGGTATGCCTGAATGTTTCTGGGGTCCTGCAGGCCTCCTTAAGAAGGGAGGAAGAGCCATGAGCCTGGCAATGAAGCTCTGGGGACAGCATGCAGCTCATCTCTGTTGGCTGTGCCCCAGGTGGATCCAGCAAGCAGGGGAATGGCAAGGAGGAGTCTAGCCTGGGTGTTCAGATCACCAGATAGAAGATCAGAAGGCCTCCTCCAGAAAGGAGGCAGAGCCATGGAGATCAGAGGACAGTGTGCATCTCACCACTGCTGGCTGTGCCCGAGATGGCCCTTAATGTTACTTGGGCCCCACAGATCTCCTTGGGAAGGAAGGCGGAGCCGAAATACTGACAATGGAGCTTAGGGGAAAGACCACATTTTATCTCTGTTGGCTGTGTCCCAGGCGGACCAGCCATTTTTTAATTGGGTCATTTGTTTTGTTGATGTCTAATTTCTTGAGTTCTTTATATATTTTGAATATGAGCCCTCTGTCATATGTAGGATTAATGAAGATCTTTTTTCATTCTACATAGGGAGGCTAAACAGTAGGATTTTATCTTCTAGATATCATACTACTTAAAACTATATCAGTTTCCAAAACTCATTCCTAGGGACAGGAAGAGTACTGATGCATTCTAGTACAATTGGGAGATTGAGTGTCTCCATCTTGTACATGACCTCAGGCTGCAAGAAAGATTCCTCAGGGACATAGAGTGAGCAAAACCCCAAGTTGTTATTCATATAGTACTGAGAGCCCTTCCAGTCCCAGTCATGGTCCTCAAGGGCTTATGAAATATGTACTTCATCACAGCAATCCAGACCAGAGATATAGGCTGTTAATAAATTAGTCTCATCTGCCAGAAAAGGACTAATCAGTGAATTGTTTAGAGATACATAGTTCTAAGTATCTGTCCCTAAGACAAACTCTTCAAAAAGCAGAAATAATTAATTCCTTGGAGGAAAAAGGTGAGACAGACTTATAATTTAATAAATTACTCGTTAGACTTTCTTTCTATATGTGGTTCTATTCTTTTCAAGTGTAGGCATATTCGTATCTTGCTTTGTAACTTGATGTAGGTGAGGAAGGCTCATTTTAGAAGGAAGAACTTTGAGTGTCTAATTCAACAGCGTTAGTGACTCTATCTTTTCTTTTGACAGCCATTCTAAAACCATCAAGATTTACAAGAACTAGTTAATGCATTTGTAGTGTGTGACATTTGACAGTCCCTGTCATTGTGGATTTGGAACATACGTGTTACATGAAATGCTGTTGGAATAGCTGTGTGTGATGATTACTCTGTGTTTATGAAGATTCTGGGCATTCAGTTGCAACACTAGCCACAGTAAGTTTCCCAGAATTCTGATTTTCAATCTTACTGATTGCATTTTAACCTCATGTTAAGAAGTTTGTCATAAAATCATCAAAATAATACTTTTTGAACGTTTTCAGATGTTTTAGGACAATTTGCAAAAATGTTTGTTTCTTTAAGCTGTAAATATGGATATATATGCAGGTTAATTTTTTCATTTATTATTTATTTAATCACTTTACAGCCTGATATCAGTCCCCTCCCTCCTCTCCTCCTGGTCCCACCCTCATGCTGCCTTCTCTTTTCCCCTGTCATATTATTTTCAGAGAAAGGGAGGCCCTCACATGGTACCAAGCAACCCTGGCAAATCAGGTCACTGCGAAAGTCCATTTCTAGTCTTCCTATACCCAAACCCTTTGACACTGTTGTGAGGAATAGGTGAAATACTACACACAAATCACTTTGTACAGTGCCAAGTGCACTCTCTGCCAGTCCTCAGTGTAAGGATGTACCACGGCAGTCATTATGCTGCCACAAAACTCCGCAAAAGCTTCACTTCCAAATACCTTAGAATGGGAATTTAAATAAGTAACCTGGTTTTGTTAATGTGGGATGAGGTTGTCCATTTATATCCTTGCCTTTCTATTACATCTTTTATGAAAGATCAATCTCTCCTTGATCCTCTGCAAATGCCACAGGTATTTAGACTTTGAACCAATGCAGGGAATGAAACATTTATTCATTTAATCTTCCACTGAGTACCAAAGACATCAGTTTTGTCATATGGAAAGTTGTTCAGTTTGTCTTTGTGTCTGCATGATGTTAGGAAAAAGGAGGAATCTGAATGTTTTAAAAGAGAATTAAAATTTATTCAGATTACTTGAAAATTTGCAGGAAATGGAACTATTAACTGAAGTAATGATAGATATTAAATGTTTGAAGTTTATATGTGTTTTTATTATAAAATATGACTGAGACAGATATTTGAGTGTTATAAGAACATATTTGTCCAGTCTTTGCTATCCTAAGGATTAATTCCCCTAGAGAAGAGTTAGCAATTAGAAGCGCACTCTATTTTATTCACAGGGGTTCTTGTTCCTGGGCAGATTATCTGCTACTTTGGGCTATTTAGAAGGGAGGCTGTGAGACCTGGTTCAGAGCTGTGAGGTCCATGTGTCAGGGAGGCGTTCTTGAAGCCATGCAGAAAGGCATGTTTCCCACATACTTCAGTATGTATCATGACAACATGTGATGGTGATAATTCCTCTCACCCTTCCCAGTTCTGGTGTGGCAGAAAAAGTTGTTTTTAAAAAAAGGAATTTGAAGTTCAGGAAGAAATAGAAACTGATAATGACAAAACAGTTTTCAGTAATATGGTGAATCTTGAGTGACATCTGCATTTTTCAGCAAGTAAATGAAACAGATTTTGTATTAAGTGGACTCAGGTTGATTATTCAGGCTTAAATTATTTACTGTTCAAGTACATTGTTGGTTAGTGGGGTTAGTTCAAATGAGAGCATATATTTAACTGTAGAGTAAACATGATATCCAGGGTGATTCAAAGTGTTATGTGGGGTGGTCAGGACTCTCTTCTACTGTGTCCTGAGTGGCCATTCACTAGTTCCCATTACTGCCCTTGTCCTATGCTCATTTAGTGAACTGATAAGCACAGTTTTATGAAAACACTCCAGTAACTTTTAGTTTCATTCTGATGCTACTTCTTAGATTTCCACAATGTGTTAATGGATAACCCCTTATATTTGTTGTGATATATTTTACTCAGCTTAAATATTCACCTTTAAATGATAGGACTAAATATAGAAATCAGTTATTTTCTGATTATAAAAGTAGTAATACAATTTATGATAATTTGGAAAATGATGAAAAATTAAAGAAAGAAATAACAAGTCACTCATAATCTTGTATCTGAAGTAAATTCCTCCAATCTTTTAATTAAGTAAATTTTTCAGTATGTTTTTTGAATATAGAGCATTGTTATGCTTTTTTTGGAAAATTTGTGTGTGTGTCTATTTTTGTGTATATGCACATGTGACTGCAGGTTTCTGTGACAAGAATAAATTCAGAATTATCTGGAGCCAGAGTTGTATTTGATTGTGAACCACCTGATGTGGGTGCTAGGAGCTGAACTGAGGTCCTCTGCAGGAGCAGCATTCATTCTTAACCACAGAGCTCTTCCTCCACACTCTACCTTATTTTTTATTAACATGTAGCAATTGCACATATTAATGGGACAAAATAAAACTTTTAACACATATACACAGTATGTACTGATCAAACCAGGATCATTAATATTTCCCTTTTATGTTACCTCTTTATATTTGGAGACTTTGAGCTCCTCTCAGATCTTTAAAAAACATGTATTTCATTGTGAACTGCAGTCATCCAACTGTGTTGTGGAACATGTGCCAGTGCTGTCTGTGAATGTTTAATTGGTTGGTATCTGTTCTTGAGCTCCCCATTTTCCAGTTCTAGTTGTACCATTAGATTGATGCTGGTTTTAGAATCCACTTACGAGAGAGTATATGCGATATTGCCATTGACTTATTTCACTTAACATTTCCTTCATTTCTGCAAAGATTTGAAGGGAACAAATATACTTGTGTTTTAACATCAGTGAATCACAGTCTATTTAAATTTTATGTGAAAACTTCAAAATTTAATTTTATTCCTAGAATACACATGTAAAGAGTAGAATTTTCAAATACTACTTACATAATTATTATAATTAATTTTTCTTCTGTTACATTTATAGAACTATAATTGGAGTTTAAGGACTGTTTCATGGTTGTAATTTATGTGCTTACATATATATATTTATATATATATATGTTAATCTCTAAACTGTTTTGATTGATCATTGTGTTCCATTATTGTAAAAGGAAAATTTGCAATTGTTCCTTTGATTGTAAGAAATTAGATACTTCCTTTGGGGTATTCTATGTATTTTAAGAATTTTTTCTGAACTAAAAATAAATAAATAAGGACTAGGAAAGTCAAGTAAGCAACAGTTAGGGTTTGGGAAGACTAGGTCTCATTTGTGACATGGTAGAATTCTTAAGATTAGAATTTGGGGTTATTTAATCACTTTATGATTTTCTCTTTTCTTTTTTGTTCTGAAGAAAAAATACTTTCATTTGGATTTTGAAAAAAAAATTAGCCATACCACACAAATGGAGAAGAAAAGGAATGTGACTGAATTCGTTTTGACAGGTCTTACACAGAACCCCCAAATGCAGAAGGTAGTGTTCATTACATTTTTGGTTCTGTACATGATAACAATTTCAGGCAACCTGCTTATTGTGGTCATCATCATCAACAGCCAGGCTCTGAGTTCCCCAATGTACTTCTTCCTGAGCCATCTTTCTTTGATAGATACAATTTACACTTCTTCTTCAGCTCCGAAGCTGATCGTGGACTCCCTTCGAGAGAATAAAGTCATCTCCTTTAACGGATGCATGGCTCAAGTCTATGCAGAGCACATTTTTGGTGCTACTGAGATCATTCTCTTGACAGTGATGGCCTACGACCGCTATGTGGCTATCTGCAAACCTTTGCACTATATGATCATCATGAGCCACAAGCTTTGCATTCTCCTGGTGGGCATGGCCTGGACCGGAGGATTTCTCCACGCAACTATTCAGATCCTCTTTACAGTCTGGCTGCCCTTCTGTGGTCCTAATATCATAGACCATTTCATGTGTGACTTGTACCCATTGTTGGAACTTGTATGCATGGACACACATACCCTTGGTCTCTTTGTTGCTGCCAACAGTGGGTTCATCTGCCTATTTAACTTCCTCCTCTTGATAGGATCCTATGTAATTATCTTGCGCTCTCTAAGGAACTATAGCTTGGAGGGCAGGCGCAAAGCTCTATCCACCTGTGTGTCTCACATCACAGTAGTAGTTTTATTCTTTATTCCTTGCACATTTATCTATCTACGCCCAGTGACCACTCTGCCATTTGATAAGGGTGTTGCTGTCTTTTATACTATGGTGGCCCCAATGCTGAATCCTTTAATCTACACCCTCAGGAATTCTGAAGTTAAAGATGCAATAAAGAAACTCTGGAGAAAAAAAGTGACATCTGATAATAATTAAACATGCCATTGAATTTTACACACAGAAGACATACATGAAATCTCAGACACCATTTTTTTTGCTAGAGATAAAAATATCAACTATAATGCAGAGTTGGATATTACTTGAATACAGCTGCTTCAGTAAAAATTTGAAATCAGGCTTTTATCCATATTTATGTTTCTCTGTCTTATGTGTCTGCAGTCACAACTAATTTCTTCTGAATAAGCAAATATTTGTAAAGTGATGGGATCTAAAAAGCATGAATTTAAAATATTGGTTTGATAGTGATAATTTCATGTGTATTTGATGTTGATTATTGTTGATTAATTAAAATAATATTTTGAAGTCTATACACCTAAAGGAGATAAACAAGAAAGAAGACACGAGGTAAGATGATCAATCCTCACTTAGAAAGACAAATGGGATGTGCATAGGACATATGACAGGAGTCTACCACAGAAGGCATCTGAAAGATCCTACCAAGCAGCGTTTCAAAACAGATACTAAGACTCATAACCAAAACTTCAGCAGAAGGGGAGTTAGTATGACAGGGAAAGGATGAGAGCCCCAAAAGGACCAAATATATCTGGGCACAGGGTTTTTTTCTGAAACTGTTTCTCCAACCAAGGACCATGTATGGATATAACCTAGAACCCTTACTCGGACGAAGCTTGTGGTAGCTCAATAACCAATTGGTTTCCCATGTTAGGGGAAACAGGGACTATCTCTGACAGGAAGTCAATGGCAGGCTCTTTGACTCCCCACCCCCCAAAGGGAGGAGCAGTTCTGCTAGGCCACAGAAGAGGACTTTGCAGCCAGCCCTGAAGATACCTGATAAAACAGGGCCAGACGAAAGGGGAGGAGGTCCTCCCCAGTCCATGGACTTGGAAAGGGGCAGGGAGGAGCTGAGCGAGGGAGGGTGGGATTGGGAGGGAATGGGGGAGCTACATGCAGCTGGGATGCAGAGTTGATAAAATGTAAATAATAATAACAAACAATAAAAATCTTTACAATATGACCAAAAATATTTTTAATTCAGACTCTTTTTTTATTAATTACACTTTATTCACTTTGTATCCCCCCATAAGTCCCTCCCTCCTCCCCTCCTGATCCCACCCTCCCTCCCCATTCTTCATGCATGCCCCTCCCCAAGTCCACTGATAGGGGAGGTCCTCTTCTCCTTCCTTCTGATCTTAGTCTATCAGATCACATCAGGAATGGCTGCATTGTCATCTTCTGTGGCCTGGTAAGGCTGCTCCCCCCTCAAGGGGAGGTGATCAAAGAGCAGGCCATTATTGGAACAAACTGATTCTCCCTTTTCCAGCAGGTAGTAATTGCAACTTCTTGGTTAGAAGTAGAAATTTGTGTTCACTTCCCCTTCTCAATATTGAGATATTTTTGCGGTTTGAACTTGTGCAGGTCTTGTGGTTCCTCTTATGGTTCTTCACTGATATATCTGGATGGTCCATGAGTTACACAATAATGAGATTCATGTACTCTGCACTTCTTCATGTATGTTGGTTTTCCTTCTATTCCCTTGATATTATATTATTTGTATTATATGATGAACATTTTAAGTTCCACAAAAATGGCCAGTAACCGCTTAGGAATATCTCACTGTTCCTTTTTGTAACCCCCTTTTTGAGAGTCTTTAGCTCTCTGTGCTTCCATCTCCTGATTTAGCATGTTTTTTTACTTTGATTTCATGCTAATCATTACTATGAACTGTCAGGGGCAAACCAACCTATGCTAAATTTGTATTTTAATGAACAATTTGGATTTTTGAAGATAATAATCACATTTACTGCTATCTTCTTTATTATTATTATTAATTACACTTTATTCATTTTGTATCCCCCATAAGCCCCTCCCTCCTCCCCTCCCGATCTCACCCTTCCTCCCCTTTCTGCATGCATGCCCCTCCCCAAGTCCACTGATAGGGGAGGTCTTCTTCTCCTTCTTTCTGATCTTAGACTATCAGTTCTCATCAGAAGTGGCTACATTGTCATCTTCTGTGGCCTGGTAAGGCTGCTCCCCCCTCAGGGGGAGGGGATCAAAGAGCAGGCCAATCAGATTATGTCAGAGGCAGTCCCTCTTCCCATTACTATGTAACCCACTTGGACACTGAACTGCCATGGCCTACATCTGTGTAGGGGTTCTAGGTTATCTCCATGAATAGTCCTTGGTTGGAGTATGAGTCTCTGGGAAGTTCCCTGTGTTCAAATTTTCTGGTTCTGTTGCTCTCCTTGTGGAGTTCCTGTCCTCTCCAGTTCTTGCTATTATTAAAAACATGAATATGTTTTTATAACATAATACTATGTGACTTAACTTACATTTTAGTTTTATTGGGCGTTTATGAAAGTAGAACTTTCAATTGCCATAAATGAATAAACAATAGTCTACCATACAATCAAATTTAAACATTATCTATCTATAACTACACACATGAAAACACAGGAAATAAATAATCTCACATCGCCAAAACAAAAATAGCTGTACCAGCTTGGGTAGATACACACACACACATACCACCACCATTACTACCATCACCATAACAGGAATTAACAATCATTGTTTATTGATATCTCTCAGTATCAATGCCCTCGATTCCCTATAAAAAGACATAGATTGAAATTATAGCAGAGTATCATAATTAACGTCAATGGCTGGCTCTTTAGCGCAGGGTGGGTCTCTAGTTGGGCCAATTATTGTTTCCCTCTATCTTTGCTCCCTGGTTATCCCTACACTTGTTGTAGGCGGGTAATTTTGGATCACAGGTTTTGTTGGTGGTTGTTGATCCCCTCCTTCCACTAGTCCCGCAGGCTAGGAGGCTATTATGTCAGGGGTAATAATATATAACAGGGGGAGTCTTCAGGTCTCCCCCTGTTAGGAGTCTCAGCTAGAATCACACCCATATCCTCCCAGGAGCCTACCCTGTATCAGGTGTCCAGCTTGACCAAGAGATATCCCTCTCCAGTTTCCCTTCTTGTTCCTAGCACTCTCATCTCCCACTCCCATTCTCCCTACACCTGATCCCTACCCTTGTTTCTCTCCTCTTCATCCACTTCTGCTGTCTATTCTGTTTCCTCTTCTGAGTGACATTCAGGCACCTTCCATTGGCCCTCCTTGTTACTTAGCTTCTTTGGGTCTGTGGATTGTATGATTATCCTGTACTATATGTCTAATATCTGCTTATAAGTGAGTACATACCATGTGTGTCTTTCTGGGTCTGGGTTACCTCACTTAGGATGATCTTTTCTAGTTTTATCCACTTGCCTGCAAATTTTATGATTCCCTTGTTTTTAATAGCTGAGTAGTATTCCATTGTGTAAATGTACCACAATTTCTGTATCTATTCTTTGGTTGAGGGAGATCTAGGTTGTTTCCAGTTTCAGGCTATTATGAATAAAGCCACTATGAACGTAGTTGAGCAAATGTGTTTGATGTATGATGAAGCATCTTTTGAATATATACCCAGGAGTGATATAGCTGGGTCTTGAGGTAAAACTAATCCCAATTTTCTGAGAAATCAGCAGACTGATTTCCAAAGAGGTTGTACAATTTTGCATTCACACCAGCAATAAAGGAGTGTTTCCCTTTCTCCACATACTCTCCAGCATGTGTTGTCACTTGAGGGTTTTTTTTTATCTTAGCCATTCTGTCTGATGTAAGATGGAATGCCAGCCCCTGATGCTAATAATGATATTTCGCTATGCTTGCAGCCAGGAGCCTAACTTGACTGGGAGGCTCCAGTCAACAGCAGATCTAGACAAATGATGGGGCTTGCAGCCAAACAGGGAGCAAAACTCTGGGAGTCCTGCAGAAGTATTGGGGGAAAGATGGAAGGACCTGGATAGGAACCTTACAAGAAGACCAACAGAGACAACTAACCCACTCATATGGGGCTTACAGAGACTGAGACATCAACTAAGGACTTAGGTCCCCTAAACACATGATATTTTAATCAAATAGATAATAATATGATTTTATGTTTAATTTTACATATTAGGTAATAATATATAAAGAAACTAAGTATCACTCTTAAAAACAAGCAACTAATAAAAGTCATAGAACATTTAGATCAAATTACACTTGTTAATCATTTTTCCTCTTAAGTTCTGAACTTAGTTAGGTTTTATATTAAAATAAGCAAATAATTGTGTGCAAATAATATCCCTTAAATATAGCTAGAAGTTTTATGGAGAGATTTTATTACCATGCATGTACATACTAACACAAATGTTAATGATGACATTTTTGAATTCCCAAACATTTGGAAAACAATATTCATTAGAGGCTCCTTTATATTGCTCTAAAATCCTATTCCTTCCTCAAAGTCCCTTGTCTCCTGACTCTTTGGTAAAATGTTAAATATTTTATCATAGTATTCAAGTATATTAGACTCAGAATTGTAAGTTTACTCCCTTATGATCTTGATTCTTGCTGAGCTATATTTCTTGGCACCTTGCATCCTGCTTCCCAATTTACAAAGTAAAAATAACAACACAACTTTACAAATTGTTAGAGGAATGAATAGAATAAATATGAAAGTACAATGGACACACATGGGATTTTCATTTATTTATATAAAATGTATATTCCTAAAAGATGGGAAGAATCATTAATAGGAGGTAACACTGTAATAGATTCAAGAAGAGTCAACACTGTAATAGATTCAAGAAGAATCATCTCCAAAGTTGCTTTCACAGAAGACACAGAAACTCAACTATAGCTGGCAATCCCAAGAGGACTTGTCTATGTTTGTTCTTAAAACGTGGTTATTCACTATATTGATATTTATATTTATACATCCTATGTGTAGGAAGCATATTTAAACGTTTTCTTACTTCCCATGATTACTTTTGATTAATAGGCAAATGTTTCATAGCAAAACAGCCCAGATAACCCTCAGCTGAGGAATGGATACAGAAATTGTGGTACATCTACACAATGGAATACTACTCAGCAAGCTATTTACAGATTAATTAATTATCCAAATCTCAAATTAGATTCATGAAGCAAGTGAAGAATTTAATAGAATTTATTCTGCTTGGACTGACACAGAAGCCAAATGTGCAGAAACTTTTCGTTTGTCTTGTTTGCAGTCGTCTACTCTCTTATGCTCATTGCTATCTACTCATTATTGTAACATAGTCATCTCTAGCACAAACTGGGATTTGCCACATGTTTTTTTCTGTCCTTTTTATCCTTCACAGATGGCTGCTGCTCCTCCACCATGGCCTTGCTGAAAAGAAAACTATCTCTTTTAATGGCTGCATGATTCAGATCTTTGCAGAACATTTCTTTGGTGGAATTGAGATCATCCTGCTCACAGCTATGGCTTATGACCTCTGTATGGCCATCTGCAAGTCCCTGCACTACATGATCACAATGAACAGGAGAGTGTGTGGCTTTCTGGTTTCCATGCCCTGGGCTGGGGAATTTCTTCATGCTCTGATTCAAATTCTCTTTATGGTCTGGTTGCCTTTCTGTGGCCCAAATAACATCGACCATTTCATCTGTGACCTTTTCCCCCTCCTAAAACTCTCTTGCACTGACAATCCATATTTTGGATGCTTTGTTTCTGTCAACAGTGTGCTAATGTGTATGCTTTTTGCACTCAAGACTCATAGCACTGAAGAACAGCAAAAGGCTCTCTCCACCTGTGCCTCCCATATTACAATGGTCCTCCCATTTTTTGTACCTGGTATATTTGTTTACCTTAGGCCATTTTCATCTTTCCAATTAACAAAGCTGTGGCTGTGTTCTCTACTGTGCTAACACCCACGTTAAATCCTCTAATCTAAACACTCAGAAACACAGAGGTGAAAAATGTCATGAGAAAACTGTGGAACCAAAGAAAATCTGTGAAAAGATTTACATGAACAGAAGGTAGAAATAAATTTTATTCTTATTTTATTAAGGGTAATTCATGTAAAAGATAATGCTATTGAAGTCAGAATAAGGGTTTTTAAATTTTTCTTCTTCTAGAATTGTATGGGTTTCTCTTTCATAAGGGTTGATATATTACTAAAGATAACTTAAAGATTTTCTACTTAGAACATTTTGAGCAATGAGAATCTTTGTAGCAAAACTCATCCCAAAAATTAGATTACTACACTGCACATTTCCAGGAGCAATGTTAACATTATAACCTTGCTATTTCCATAGTAAATAATTTTCTCTGATTAAATCCAAGAAGTGATTTAAATTATTATAGATATAGCCATAGAATAATCTAATAACACAATTCCTTTGGTAGAAAGTGACTTTTAGATGTGTGTGTGTGTGTGTGTGTGTGTGTGTGTGTGTGTGTGTAAAATCTGTGTGTAAAAAAAATTTTTTTTTCGGCTGAGAAAGAAATTAGGGAAACAACAATCTTCCCAATAACCACAAAGGACAATAACCACAAAGTACCTTGCTGTGACCTAACCGAGCAAATAAAAGACTTGTATGAAAAAAAATCTCAAGTCTCTGAAGAAAGAATTAGAAGATATCAGAAGATGGAAATATCTCCCATGCTCATGGCTTGGCAGGATTAACATAGTAAAAATGGCCATCTTACCAAAAGCAATCTACAGATTCAATGCAATTCCCATCAAATTACCAACACAATTCTTTACAGACCTAGAAAGAAAAATTCTCAACTTCATATATAATAAAAAGAAACCTAGAATTGCTAAAATAATCCTCTACAATAAAAGATCTTCTGGAGGCATCTCCATCCCTGATCTTAAAGCTGTACTATAAAGCAACAGTAATAAAAACTGCATGATACTGGCACAGAAACAGAATAGTGGATCAATGGAATTGAATAGAAGACCCAGAAATAAACCCACACACTTATGGACACCTGATCTTTGACAAAGATGACAAAACCATACCGTGGAAAAAAAAGATAGCATCTTCAACAAATGGTGCTTGTCTAACTGGATGTCTACATGTAAAAAAATGTAAATAGATCCATATTTATCACCCTGCACAAAACTAAAGTCCAAGTGGATCAAAGACCTCAACATAAAACCAGATGCACTAAACCTGTTAGAAGAAAAAGTGGGGAAGAGCCTTGAACTCATTGGCACAGGAGACAACTTTCTGAACAGAACACAAACAGCACAGATTCTAAGAGCAACAATCAATAAACGGGACCTCATGAAACTGAAAAGAGTCTGTAAAGCAAAGGACACTGTTGTCAAAACATAAGGACTGCCTACAGATTGGAAAAGGATCTTCACCAACCCTATATCTGACAGAGGGCTAATATCCAATATATATAAAGAACTCAAGAAGTTAAACAGCAACAAATTAAGTAATCCAATTTAAAAAATGGGGTACAGAGCTAAACAGAGAATTCTCTGTAGAGGAATATCAAATGACAGAGAAACATTTAATGAAATGCTCAACATCCTTAGTCATCAGGGAAATGCAAATCAAAACGACCCTAAGATTTCACCTTATACCCATCAAAATGGATAAGATCAAAAACTCAAGTGACAACGAATGCTGGAGAGGTTGTGGAGAAAGGGCAACCCTTCTCCACTGCTGCTGGGAATATAAACTTTTACAACCACTCTGGAAAGCAATCTGGCACTTTCTCAGACAACTAGGAATAGCGCTTCCTCAAGATCCAGCTATAACATTCCTAGGCATATACCTAAAAGAGACTCAAGTACACAATAAGGACATTTGCTCAACCATGTTTGTAGCAGCCTTATTTGTAATAGCCAAAAGATGGAAACAGCCCAGATGCCCCTCAGTGGGGGAATGGATACAGAAATTGTGGTACATCTACACAATGGAATATTACTCAGCAATAAAAAACAAGGAAATCATTAAATTTTCAGGTAAATGGTAGGAACTGGAAAATATCATCCTGAGTGAGGTATCCCAGAAGCAGAAAGACTCACAGGGTATTTACTCACTTATAAGTGGATATTAGACATATAATGTAGAATAAACATACTAAAATCTGTATACTCAAGGAAGCTAATCAAGAAGGAGGACTCTGGCTAAGATGCTCAATCCCCATTCAGAAAGGAAAAGAGGATGGACATCAGAGGAGGAAGAAAACAGAAAAGAGGACAGGAGCCTACCACAGAGGGACTCTGAAAGACTCTACCTAACAGCTTATCAAAGCAGATGCTCAGAGTCATAGCCAAACTTTGGGCAGAGTGCAGGGAATCTTATGAGAGAAGGGGGAGATAGAAAGACCTGGAGAGGACAAGAGTGTCACAGGAAAGCAACAAATCCAAAAAGTTTGGGCACAAGGGTCTTTTCTGAGACTGATACTTCAGCCAAGGACCACTCATGGAGATGGCCTGGAACCCCTGCACAGAGTAGTAGTTCAGTGTTCAAGTGGATTCCATAGTAAAGGGGACAGGGACTGTCTCTGACATGAATTCAGTGGCTGACTCTTTGATCACCTACCCTTGAGTGGGGAGCAGCCTTACCAGAGGAAGACAAAGCAGCCAGTCCTGATGAGACCTGATAGGCTAGGGTCAGAGGGAAGAGGAGGACCTCCCTTATCAGTGGACTGGGGGAGGGGTAAGGGTGGGGAAGAAGAAGGGAGGGTGAGATTGGGAGGGGAGGGGGGAGAGAGCTACAGGGGATATACAAAGTGAATAAACTGTAATTAATAAAATAATAACAATAAAAAACAAAAACAAAAAACTTTTTCATATACTTTCCCTCTGAAATATCTTGCATAGAATAAAGCATTAACATAATGTATAAGAGCAAAGATACTTAAAGGAAATAAGTGGGTGTCTAAGTAAATAATAATGAAATTATAAATACTCAAATCTGCATATAGAATTGCAGATCAGTGAGATGGAGAATAGTTTGAAACATAAACACTGTTATTTTAAGGAAATATAAAACATTGATTTTCTGCAGCTCTTCATAAAGGGATGAGTTTTGTGAAAATTTCCCCATTTTTGTTGGCATGTTCATTATCTTATTTTTATGTTTGTCTTAGTTAGACATTCATTTGTTGGAATGTCATGGGTGCAGTTCTCCTGTCATGTCTAGAAAGACTGGCAGGTATTCTGGCCTTTTGGCTCTTAAAACTTTTCTGTCTCCTCTTCTAGGCAACCAATGTCTGCTAAGAGAAAGATAGTCAGTTTTGTCCAAGAACAAGTTCTTTGATAGGGTATCCAACCCAAAGTCAGTCATAAACACCTGTACTTATATCAACACTAAATTAACTCAGTAGGTTTTGTACATATATATGCATGTGGAAAATTAAAGAATAAATGAACTTTTCAAGAGCAAGGAGATGAGTATACGTAGAGGGGAGAGGTGGAAATGATATAATAAAGTACTGATGGGCCCTGGAGGCCCTGAAGAGAATGATACCCTAACCAAGGACAATGCATGAAGAGAACCTAAAACCCTAGGACTCAGATATAGCACATAGACTCAGTCTCCAAATGGGGTCCCTAATAAGGAGAGCAGGGGTTTTCTCTGACAAGAACTTAGTGGCAGGTTCCCTGATCACCTCTTGCTGGCCATTAGCCTTGTCAGGCCACAGAGGAGGACAATGCAACCAGTCCTGATGAGACCTGATAGGCTAGGGAAAATATAAAGGAGGAGGGCATCCCCTATCAGTGGACTTAGAGAGGGGCAGGGAGGAGATGAAGGAGGAAGAGTGTGATTGGGAGGGAATGAGGGAGGAGGCTATAGCTGGGATACAAAACAAATAAACTGTAATTAATATAAAAAAATAAAAATTAAAAAAAAATCCATACATGATAGAAAGAAAAAGAAAGAAAGACTGGAATAAAACCTTTTAGGTCTTATCAACTTCATTATTACCATCACAAAGACCAAAATGATTAGTGACTCCTTAACTATGCCTACATTTATATTAGATATTACTATTTGTGCGTCTTATGTTAAACATACTCTTATAAATACACACAAACACACACATGAATATATTGTTTGGTTACTATCTATCAGGTGGGTAAATGATTCATTCTAAATATGAGATAAATATTTTTAAACCATTTCCTATTTATCTGTATGTTGCTACTTCATTTTTCAGCCCAGTTGTTTATTTCATACCTTATTTGCAAAAATTATGTCATACCCAGACAGAACTATTTAGCATCCTGTAATCTCTTTTCCCCCAATATAATGTTTTTATTAATTATTTGGGAAATTTGTAATGCACCCCAATCATATTTTCTTCCTATTCATCTATGGTCTTCTCTAGGTCTATTTTCCATGATATAGCAAGCTAAAAAGTACTGAGTTGGAAGAGTCTTTAGGGGAAACAACTTGGAATTGAGTAACCATAATAGTAAGGAACCAAGTAGGTTACCAAGTAGTAAGTAATGAAGTAGGCCTTTTCTCTATCAGAAACAATTGGCTGACCGTATATCTGCCACACAATGATTGTGTATCAATGTATATACCTTGTTTACTAAGTCTGTATTGCAGCACACAGGGTCTGAAACTGAGCAGAATCTATTAATACCTTTTCTATCCTAGCAGCTGGCCAGTCTGAATGTTGGCAAGTAGAAAAGAAGCTTTCAGTCCAGTTTAAATTTGATTTCTCTGTGTTTGAAGTCTACAACTATAGGGTATTACAATCGATTCCAGTAGGAAAACAAAAAAACAAAACAAACAAAAAACAGTGGATAACACCTATGTTATTTGGGTGTGGGGATGTTCTGAAATCTCTATGGACTATAATGTATGGAAGTATCTTGATTACTGGAATATTTATTCATCAATCTTAGCTTTGAGGACAACATTACTCTCTTAGGTAGAGCACCTTTCTTCAAACTTTTAAATATTATATATATATATATATATATATGGTTTCAGTTAGCATATAAAATATTTCATATATATACATGTATATGTATAAAGTATTGTATATAAATATAGCTATATATATTTATAAATATAAACAGTTCAAATATATACTTGTATATATTGATATATGTATATATTTCAACTATTTTATATGCTAAGTGAAAAAACAATATATAAAAATACAAAATATTTGGAAGTTTGAAGAAAGTTACTTCTTTAAAAATGTACAAAGGAACACACACACACACAGCCTTTTTACACATCCTTAGTTTGGGTTAACCCATTGTTTTCCCCTTCTTTTCCTTCTCATTCACATTTACATTCCATTTAAACCTTCATGTTACACCAATATTTAATCCTTCTCCTTTCATATCACATGAATTACACACTGCCCATGCCTTTTCCTCACTTCCTCATGAATTCTTTCTTGCTTTATGATTTTTATAGATGCTCACCACAGCTGAGGAAAAAGAATCTAAAAATATATAGCTAGGATATATCTATATATCTGTATGCTATGGATCTATCTATCATGTATGTATATGTGAGTGTATGATCTATCATGTATCTGTCTATCATCTATCAATCTATCTATCTCTCTACCTACCTATCTGTGAAACAGACCATAAAAGGGTTGTCTCTCTTGACCTACGTCTTCAATTCATTCAAAATAATATATTTCATTACATATTTTACCTCAGAAATTCATTTTTCTTTATCATTTAATAGAATTCAATTATGCTTATGTGCCAGATTTTCAGTATCCACCCATCTGTTAAAGGAGACCTAGGTTGATTCTATTACTAGCTATGTACCTAAAGCATCAATGAGCATAGATATCCAGGTATGTCTGTTAGAGGATATAAAATTATTTGGATAAATGTGCAATAATGGTATAGCAGGATCATATGGTGGTTTTATTCTAACTTTTTAAATTTTTTTAATTTTTGAGAAATCTCTTTAAAAATTTCATCATTATCATCATCATTAATTACATTTTATTCACTTTGTACATACTGGCTGCATCCCCCTCCTTCATCTCCTGGTCCTACCCTCTCTATGCCCCTCCCATACCTCACTGACAGGGGAGTCCCCCCTACCCTACTATCTGACCCTAGCTTATCAGCTCTCATCACTACTGTCTGAATCCTCTTTCTCTGTGACCTACTAAGGCCATCCTTCCAGGGGAAGATGATCAAACAGCAGGCAACCAAGTTCATGCCAGAGACAGTCCCTGCTCCCATTACTAATAAACCCACTTGGAGACTGAGCTGCATATGGACTACATCTGAACAAGAGGTCTAGGTCCTCTTCAGGCATGATCCATCCATGGCTGATACATCAGTTTCTTCAGGTCCCCTTGTGCCCAGATTAATTTGATTCTGTTATTCTCCTTGTGGAGCTCCTGTCCCCTCCAAGTATTTCTATCTCCACCTTCTTCAGTAAGATTCACTGCACTCTGCCCAAAGTTTAGCTTTGAGTCTCAGCATCTGCTTCCATACCATAATGGGCAGGGTCTTTCAGAGGTCCCCTGTGGAAGGCTCCTGTCCTGTTCCTTGTCTTCTCCTCCTTCCCATGTCTATCCTGTTTGCCCTTCTGAATGAGGATTAAGCCTCTTCCCTAGGGTCTTCCTTGTTGTTTGGCTTCTTTATGACTATAGATTTTAGTACGTTTATCCCATATTACATGGCTAATATCCACTTATAGATGAGTATATACCATGTGTTATTTCTGCTTCTAGGTTACCTCACTCAGGATGATTTTTTTTTCTAGTTCCATCCATTTGCCTGCCAATTTCATGATTTCCTTGTTTTTAATAGCCGAGTAGTATTACATTGTATAAATGTACCACAATTTCTGTATCCATTCTTCAGTTGAGGGAGACCTAGGTTGTTTCCCAATTCTGGCTATTATGAATAAAGCTGCTATGAACATACTTGAGCAAATATCCTTGTAGTATGGTTGAGCATATTTGGGATTTATCTCCAGGAGTGCTATAGCTGTATCTTAAGGTAGTATTATTCCCAATTTTATGAGAAAGAACCAGATTGACTTCCAAAGTGATTGTACAAGTATGTACTGTTACCAGCAATGGAGGAGCATTCCCCTTTCTCCACATCCTCTCCAGCATGTGTTATCCCTTGGGTTTGTTTTGTTTTTTGTTTTGTTTTGTTTTTATGTGAGCACAAATTTTCATTTTTATTTTCCAGATGAAAACCCAGGAAAATAACTGCAGGTCATATGATAATTATGGGCTTAGTTTTGTTTTTTTTTTTCTTTTTTCATTTTGTATTCCCCCATAAGCCTCTCCCTCCTCCCCTCCTGATCCCACCCTCCCTCCCCTTTCTGCAAGCATGCCCCTACCCAAGTCCACTGATAGGGGAGGTCCTCTTCTCCTTCCTTCTGATCTTAGTCTATCAATCAGATCACATTAGGAGTGGCTACATTGTCATCTTCTGTGGCCTGGTAAGGCTGCTCCCCCCTCAGGGGGAGGGGACCAAAGAGCAGGCCAATCAGATTATATCAGAGGCAGTTCCTCTTCACATTACTAGGTAACTCACTTGGACACTAAACTGCCATGGGCAACATCTGTGCAGGGGTTCTAGGTTATCTCCATGAATAGTCCATAGTTGGAGTATGAGTTTCTGGGAAGTTCCCTGTATTCAAATTTTCTGGTTCTGTTGCTCTCCTTGTGTGGATCCCATCCTCTCCAGCTCTTACTATTTCCCACTTCTTACATAAGATTCTATGCATTCTGCCCAACAATTGGCCATAAGTCTCAGCATCTGCTTTGATGATCTACAGGGCAGAGCCTTTCAGAAGCCCTCTGTGGCAGGTTCCTAGGTTGTTTCCTGTTTTCTTCTTCTTCTGATGTCCAACCTCTTTGCCTTTCAGGATGGGGATTGAGGGTTTTAGTCAGGGTCCTCTCTCTTGCTAAGTTTCTTAGATGTACAGTTTTTAGTAGGTTTATCCTAGGTTATGTCTATATGAGTGAGTATATACCATGTGTCTTTCTGCTTCTGGGACAGCTCACTCAGGATGATCCTTTCCAGGTACCACCATTTACCTGCAAATTTCATGATTTATTTATTTTTCATTGCTGAGTAATATTCCATTGTGTAGATGTACCACAATTTCTGCATCTATTTTTCAGTTGAGGGGCATCTGGGCTGATTTCAGCTTCTGGCTATTACAAATAAAACTGCTACAAACATGGTTGAGCAAATGTCCTTATTGTGTACTGGAGCCTCTTTTGGATATATGCCTAGGAGTGGTATGGCTGGATCTTGAGGAAGCACTATTCCTAGTTGTCTGAGAAAGCACGAGATTGCTTTCCAGAGTGGTTATAAAAGTTTACATTCCAAGCAGCAGTGGAGAAGGGTTCCCCTTTCTCCACAACCTCTCCAGCATGTGTTGTCACTTGAGTTTTTCATCTTGGCCATTCTGATGGGTGTAAGGTAAAATCTCAGGGTCGTTTTGATTTGCATTTCCTTGATGGCTAATGAGGTTGAGCATTTCTTTAAGTCTTTCTCTGCCATTCAATATTCCTCTACAGAGAATTCTCTGTTTAACTCTGTTCCCCATTTGTTAATTGGATTACGTGGTTTGCTGCTTTTCAGCTTCTTTAGTTCTTTATATATATTGGATATTAGTCCTTTATCAGATAGAGGGTTGGTGAAGATTCTTTCCCAATCTGTAGGCAGTCATTTTGTTTTGATGACGGTGTCCTTTGATTTACAGAAGCTTTTCAGCATCACGAGGAACCATTTATTGATTGTTGCTCTTAAAGCCTGTGCTGTTGGTGTTTTGTTCAGGAAGTTGTCTCCTGTGCCAATGAGTTCAAGAGTATTCCCCACTTTTTCTTCTAACTGATTTAATGTGTCTGGTTTTATGTTGAGGTCTTTGCTCCACTTGGAATTCAGTTTTATGCAGGGTGATAAGTATGGATCTATTTGCATTTTTCTACATGTAGACATCCAGTTGGACCAGCACCATTTGTTGAACATGCTGTCTATTCTCCATTGTACGGTTTTGGAATCTTTGGCAAAGATCAGGTGTCCATTAGTTTGTGGGTTTATCTCTCAATCCTCTGTTTAGTTCCATTGATCCACCATTCTTTTTCTATGCTGGTACCATCCAGTTTTTATAACTTTTGCTCAGCTTAAGATCAGGGATGGAGATACCTCCAGAAGATCTTTTATTATAGAGGATTGTTTTAGCAATTCTGGGTTTCTTGTTATTCCATATGAAGTTAAGAATTTTTCTTTCCAGGTCTGTAAAGAATTGTGTTGGTAATTTGATGGGAATTGAATTGAATCTGTAGATTACTTTTGGTAAGATGGCCATTTTCACTATGTTAATCCTGCCAAGCCATGAGCATGAGAGATCTTTCTATCTTCTGATATCTTCTTCTAGTTCTTTCTTCAGAGACTGGAAATTTTTTTTCATACAAGTCTTTGATTTGCTTGGTTAGGGTTACTCCAAGGTACTTTATGTCATTTGTGGCTATTGCAAAGGGTGTTGTTTCCCTAATTTGTCTCTCAGCCCTTTTATCTTTTGTATATAGGAGGACTACCGATTTTTTTAATTAACTTTTTATCCAGCCATTTTGCGGAAGGTGTTTATCAGCTGTAGGAATTCCCTGGTAGAGATTATGGGGTCACTCACGTATACTATCATATCATCTACAAATAGTCATAATTTGACTTCTTCTTTTACAATTTGTATCTTCTTGATCTCCTTCAACTGTCTTATTGCTCTAGCAAGGACTTCCAGAACTATGTTGAAGAGATATGGAGAGAATGGGCAGCCTTGTCTTGTCCCTGATTTCAGTGGGATTGCTTTAAGTTCCTCTCCATTCAGTTTGATGTTGGCTATAAGCTTGCTGTATATTGCCTTTACTATGTTTAGATAAGTGCCTTGTATCCCTGATCTCTCCCATACTTTAAACATGAATGGATGTTTGATTTTGTCAAATGCTTTTTCAGCGTCTAGGGAAGATTGTCATGTGGGTTTTTTTTTCTTTCAGTTTGTTAATATGGTGGATCACATTGATGGATTTCTGTATGTTGAACCACCCCTGCATACCTGGGATGAAGCCTACTTGGTCATAGTGGATGATATCTTTGATGTGTTCTTGTATTCAGTTTGCAAGTATTTTGTTGAGTATTTTTCCATCAATGTTCATTAGGGAGATTGGCCTGAAATTCTCTTTCTTTGTTGGGTCTTTGTGTTATTTTAGTACCAAGGTGACTGTGGCTTCATAGAATGAGTTTGTTAATGTTCCTTCTGTTTCTATTTTGTGGAATAGTTTGAAAAGAACTGGAGTTAGCTCTTCTTTGAAGGTCTGGTAGAATTCTACACTGAAACCATCTGGTCCCGGGCTTTTTTTGGATGGGAGAATTTCGATGACTGCCTCTATTTCCTTGGGGGATATAGGACTATTTAATTGATTTACTTGGTCCAGATTCAGCTTTGGTAAGTCGAGTCGATCAAGAAAATTGCCCTTTTCATTTAAGTTTTCAAATTTTGCGGCATATAGACTTTTGAAGTACGTCCTAAATGATAGTTTGGATTTCCTCAGTGTCTGTAGTTATGTCCCCCTTTTCATTTTTGATTTTGTTGATTTGGATGGTGTCTCTCTGCCTTTCAGTTAGCTTGGCTAAGGGTTTGTCGATCTTGTTGATTTTCTCAAAGAACCAGCTCTTAGTTTCATTGATTCTTTGAATTGTTTTATTTGTTTCTAATTGATTGATTTCAGCCCTGGGTTTGATTATTTCCAGCCATCTGTTCCTTTTTGGTGTGTCTGCTTGTTCCTTTTCTAGGGTTTTAAGTGAGCCATTAAGTTGCTTGAATTATCTGTCTCAAATTTCTTCTTGAAGGCACTTAGTGCTATGAACTTTCCTCTTAGCACTGCTTTCATGGTGTCCCACAAGTTTGGGTATGTTGTGTCTTCATTTTCATTGAGTTCTAGGAAGACTTTAATTTCTTTCTTTATTTCTTCCCTAACCCAGCTGTCATTTAGTAGCAAGTTGTTCAGTTTCCATGTGTGTGTAGGCTTTTTGCTATTTCTGTTGTGGTTGAGGTCCAGCTTCATTCCAGGGTGATCAGACAGGATACAGGGGATTATTTCAATCTTCTTGTATTTGTTGAGGCTCTTCGTGACCAACTATGTATCTATTTTGGAGAAGGTTCCATGAGGTGCTGAGAAGAAGGTAAATTCTTTTGTGTTTGGGTGTAAGGTTCTGTAAATGTCTGTCATGTCCATTTGATTCATGACCTCTGTTAGAGACATTGTTTCTTTGTTTAATTTCTGTCTTGTTGACCTGTCCTTTGTTGAGAGTGGGGTGTTGATGTCTCCCACTTTTTATGTGTGGTTTAAGTTTTATCAATGTCTCTTTTACAAATGTGGATGCCCTTGTATTTGGGACATAGATGTTCAAGATTGTGATGTCTTCTTGTTGGAGTTTTCCCTTGATGGATATGAAGTGTCCTTCCCCATCTTTTTTGATTAATTTTGATTGAAATTCTATTTTTTCAGCTATTAGAATGGCTACTCTTGCTTGCTTGTTGAGTCCATTTGCATGGAAAGACGTCTTCCAACCCTTTACCCTCAGGAAATGTCTATCTTTGCAACTTAGGTGAGTTTCTTGTGTGCAACAGATTGCTGGGTTTTGTTTACGCATCCATTCTGTTAGTCTGTGTCTTTTTACTGGAGAATTAAGTCCATTGATGTTGAGAGAGGTTAATGTCCAGTGGCTGTTTGATCCTTTGATTTTGATGTTGGCTGTGGTCATAAGGTTGTGTGCTTGGTTGCTTTTTGTTTTACTGTAGTGAGGTTAATTATTTCCCGTGTTTTCTTGAAAGTAGCTAGTTTTCTTGGGTTGTATGTTCCCTTGTAGTGTCTTCTGTAACGCTGGATTTCTGTGTAGGTATTGTTGAAATTTATTTTTGTCATTGAATATCTTGTTTTCTCCATCTATAGGGACTGAGAGTTTTTCTGAGTACAGTAGCCTGGGCTGATGTCTGTGTTCTCTTAAAGTCTGCATGATATCTGTCCAGGCCCTTCTGGCTTTCATAGTCTCTGGTGAGAAGTCAGGTGTGATTCTAATGGGTTTGCCATTATATATTACTTGGCCTTTTTCCCTTGCAGTTTTTAGTATCTTTTCTTTGTTCTGTATACTTACTGTTTTGATTATTATGTGGCTGGAGGATTTTCTTTTCTGGTCTAACTTATTGGGTGTTCTGTAGACCTCTTGTATTCTTATTGGCCTCTCCTTTAAGTTGGGGAAATTTTCTTCAATGATTTTGTTGAAAATATGTTGTGGTCCTTGGAGCAGGGAATCTTCTTTTTCCTCTACACCTATTATTCTTAAGTTTTGTCTTTTTATGTTGTCTTCAATTTCTTGGACTGTCTGTGTCAGGAATTTTTTAGATTTAACATTTTCTTTGACAGATACATCTATTTCTTCCATTGTATCTTCTACACCTGAGATTCTTTCTTCCATCTCTTGTAGTCTATTGGTTATGCTAACCTCTGTGGTTCTTGTTTTCTTCCCTAAGTTCTTTCTTTCCACAATTTCCTCCATTTGTGTTTTCTTTAAATTTTCCAATTCTATCTTCAGGTCTTGAGCTATTTTGTTGATTTCCTTCACCTGTCTGACTGTATTTTCCTGTTTTTCCATCAATTCAGCTGTTTGTTTGAACAATCCTGTTTTTCTTTTATTTCATTCAGTGATTTAAGCATTTCTTCTCTATAGGCCACTAACTGTTTGGCTGCAACTTCCTGTATTTCTTTACAGATGGTCATAAACTGTTTGTTTTTATCTTCCTCTATTTCTTTACACATTTTATTTGTTTCCTCTGTTATCTTCTTCTTGATCATAGATGCTAGGTCCTCTTCTTGCATTTCAATTATGCTGGGATGTCTAGGGCTACCTGTCCCATGAAAACTGGGTTCTGGAGATGCCATATTGCTCTGGCTTTTGTTGGTAAACTTTTATGGTGGCCTCTACCCATTGGATTATCTTAGGTTTTTGAAGTTGATTTCTGGTTTTTCCTGGAATCCTGTGGTGGAGAGAATCCCTTTTGCAGGAAGACAGTTTTTCCTGAAGGAAGCCTTCTCAGCTTTTTGGGTATAGTCACTGGATGGCTGGTGTTTTTCAGGAGTTGCCACTGCTCACCTCAGGCGTAGAGACCTGAATGGTAACTGTGGTCCTTATTAGACAAGAGGGCTCTCCTCTCAGCAGGAGAAATCCTGAAGACAGCTGCCCAGGTTCTTGCTGTGAATTTAGTAATCTGCTGCTGTAACCTGTGTGTCCCTTGGTTTGGTCAGTTTTGTTAGGGATAAGTAGTTGCCCCATGGAGCAGTATCTGGGGGTTGATTGTGGGGATCCCATACTTTTGTAGGTCTTTGGTTCAGGCTCTGTGCCCCTGGACCCAAGCAGTAATCTGTGGTGGGTGAGTACTGCTCTCCTGGTAACAAACAGTAGGCTATCTGGGGCCCAGGAGGTCCCTGGGTTGGGCCAGTCTGTGGGACCTTTTCCAGGGATATACTGGGTTGCCTAAGTCCACCCCCTTTGCTTAGTTCCCTGTGAGGATTTCTCCAGACAGTGACTCCAAGTCTCTGGTGTCCTGGGGCACACAGTTCTGTCTGTGAGGAATAGTTAGTACAAAGCAGGTCTCTGGGCTGTCGGTATGCGGGCCTGCCTGCTAGTCTGCAGGAGCTGTGTTCCCAACTACTCTGTGTTTCCGGCTTGGGGCCCGTTCAGTGATGGGGCTTGTACCCACTGGTCTATGAGAGACTTTCCCCAGGCAAAGCCTGGGTGTCCCAAAGTCAGTACTGTTTCCTTCCTTCCCTGTGGGGGCCTCTCCCGACAGGAATTCCCAGACTGTGTTGTACTAGGGCACGCAGCTCTGTCTGTGCTAGAGAGCTGGGCGTGCAGCCCCTCTCTGTGCTGGCACTAGCGCTTGGAGCCCCATTCAGTGATGGGGCTAATATCCGCCTGTGAGATTTTTTCCCCGGGTAAAGCCTGGGTGTCCCAAGTTAGTACTGTTTCCTTCCTTCCCTGTGGGGGCCTCTCCCAACAGGAACTCCCTATCTCTGTTGCACTAGGGCACACAGATCTGTCTGTGCCGGCGGCAGGAACCCAGTTCAGTGATGGTGGTGGGTACCCGCAGTCTTCGAGACTTTTTCCAGGGAAAGACTGAGTGACCTGTGGCCAGTCCCGCTACTTTCTTTCCCTATGGGTTTTTCTCGAGACTGGGACTCCCAGTCTCTGGTGTTTTTGTGCCCACCGTTCAGCCTCAGAAGTTATCTCCATACATGTCTTCTCTTCCTGGGCTCTCATATTTATCCCTTTCAGAATCATAACCATGCCTCTCTCCGTGCCTCACTAAGCATGTTGTTACCAGCTAGCAAAGGCCATGACCCGCATGAGTTAGTTATCAGCTCTAGACAAACTAAAATCCCATTCTTGGGATTAACAGAAAAACATATTTATATAGCAAAACTGAGTTTTTAAAGAAACTAAAACTTCCATTTCATAGGTATGTCCTTCTTTAGGTTACGAAAAATTTTTCTATGACCTTGTTAAAAAAATATTTTCTGGGCCTTTGAACTGGAATTCTTCTCCTTTTTTAAAGATATATTTTTATATTAATTAAGTAATTAATTTTTTAGAATTTATTCACTTTACATCCTGATTGTAGCCCCCTCCCTCATCTCCTCCCAGTCCCACCCTCCAACACTGTTTCCCCTTATTCCCCTTACCTATTTCTCCCCTGCCATGTGACCCCAGCCTATCAAATCTCAGCAGGGCTGACTGCATCTTCATCCTCTGTGGCCTGGCAATGGCACACACTAAGGGGAAGTGATTAAAGAGCAGAAAACAGTCATTTCAGAAACAGGCCCTGCTCCCCTTACTCGGCATTCCAAGTGAAGACTGAGCTTCCTATCAACTACAGCTGAGCAGGGAATGTAGGTCCTCTCCATGCATGGCCTTTTGTTTGTGCATCAAACTCTGGAGGCCCCCATGGTCCCTGATTTGTAGGCTCTGTTGGTCTCTTTGTAGAGCACCTATCCTTCTAGGTCTTTTGATCTTCACCTTCTTTCCAAGATTCCCTGCACTCTGCCCAAAGTTTGGCTGTAAGTCTCAACCTCTGCTTCAATACCCTGCTGGGTAGAGTCTTTCAGAGCCTCTCTGTGGAAGACTCCTGTCTTGAGTTCCTGTTAGAAATAGTCCTTGTTCCCCTCACTTTGGGAAACCAATTGGTTACTGAACTACCACAGGCTACATCTGAGTGGAGGTTCTAGGTTATAACCATACATGGTCCTTGGTTGAATGTTAGTCTCAGAAAAGACCCTGTGCCTAGATATATTTGGTCCTTGTGGAGCTCCTATCCTTTCCCCAACAGACTAACTCCCTTTCTTTCTTATGATTCCCTGTACTCTGCCAAAGGTTTGGTCATGAGTCTTTGCTTTGAAAACTCTGCTAGTTAGAGTCTTTCAGATGCGCTCAGTAGACTCCTGTCATATGTTCATGCACATCCCATCTGTCTTTCTAAACGAGGATTGATCATCTTACCCCATGTCTGCTCAATTGACTATCTTTTTTAGGTGTATAGATTTCATTATGTTTATCATATCTTATAGGTCTATATAAGTGAGTATATCCCATGTTTGTCTTTCTCCTTCTGGGATATTTCACTCAGAATGATCTTTTCTAGGTCCCACCATTTGCCTGCAAATTTCATGATTTCCTCCTTTTTGATTGCTGAGTAGTATTCCATTGTTTAAAAATACCACAATTTCTGTACCCATTCCTCCATTGATGGACATCTGGGTTGTTTCCAGGTTCTGGCTATTACAAATAAAGCTGCTATAAACATGGTTGAGCAAGTATCCCTTTTGTGTACTTGAACGAACTTTGGGTATATACCTAGCAGTGGTATAGCTGGGTCTTGAGGAAGCACTATTCCTAATTGTCTTAGAAAGCGCCAGATAGCTTTCCAGAGTGGTTGTACCAGTTTACATTCCCACCAGCAGTGGAGGAGGGTTCCCCTTTCTCCACAATCTCTCCAGCATGTGTTATCGCTTGAGTTTTTCATCTTGGCCATTCTGATGGGTGTAAGGTGATATCTCAGGGTCGTTTTGATTTGCATTTCCCTGATGGCTAATGAGGATGAGCATTTCTTTAAGTGTTTTTCTACCATTCGATATTCTTCTGTCGAGAATTCTCTGTTTAGCTCTGTTCCCCATTTTTTAATTGGATTACTTGGTTTGCTGCTTTTCAGCTTCTTTAGTTCTTTGTATATACTGGATATTAGTCCTCTGTCAGATAAAGGGTTAGTGAAGATTCTTACCCAATCTGTAGGCAGTCGTTTTGTTTTGATGACGGTATCCTTTGCTTTACAGAAACTTTTCAGTTTCATGAGGTCCCATTTATTGATTGTTGCTCTTAGAGCCTGTGCTGTTGGTGTTCTGTTCCATCCCTGCTGAAGTTTCTAATTTTTTTGAGAAAGCACCCAATTGATTTCCAAAGTGGTTGTACAAATTTACATGCCAACCAGCAATTGAGGAGGGTTCCTCTTTCTCCACAACCTCTCCAGCATTCGTTGTCACTTGAGTTTTTGATCTTAGTCATTCTGATGGGTGTAAGGTGAAATCTCATGGCTGTTTTGATTTGCATTTCCCTGATGACTAAGAACATTGAACATTTCTTTAATTGTTTCTTTGCCATTCAATATTCCTCTATTGAGAATTCTCTGTTTAGCCCTGTACCCATTTTTTTAACTGGATTACTTGATTTGTTGCTTTTTAACTTCTTTAGTTATTTATATATTCTGGATATTACCCTCTGTCAGATGTAGGGTTGGTGAAGATCTTTTTCCATTCTGTAGGCTGTCATTGTGTTCTGTTGACAGTGTCCTTTACATTTCTTTTTTAAGAAATCAGAATGATTTTTTTTGACAAAGTAAATGAAAATAGCAGTCTTCACCATACAAATATATATGATTACAAACCCTGATCCTTTTCCAATATGAAGACATTATATTTGACACTTAGTCTATGAGCATTTGGTATTTTGCTGGCACATTTTGCTTCCTGCAATTCTTTCCTTTTCTTTTTTTCTTTTTATTATTTGTGTTTGTTTATTATAATTTGTTCACTTTATATCCTGACTGTAGCCCCCTCCATTATCTCCTCCTGGTCCCAACCACCCTTTCCTTATGCCCCTTCCCTAGCCCACTGATAGGGGAGGACCTCCTCCCCTTCTATCTGATGTTAGCCTATCAGATCACATAAGGGAAAGTTGCATCATCTTCCTCTGCGGCTTGACAAGGCTGCACACCCAGGGATTGGTGATCAAAAAGCCAGCCACTGAGTTCGTGCCAGAGAAATTCCATGCTCCGTTTACTAGGGTACCCAATTGGAAACTGAGCAGCCAATAAGATTCCTATAAGCAAGGGGTCTAGGTCCTCTCCATGCATGGTCCTTAGTTGGAGTATTGGTCTCTGCAGGCCTCCCTGTGCCCAGGTTATATGGCTCTGTTGATCTCTTTGTGGAGCTCCTGTCCCTCCAGATCTTTCTATCTCCCTCCTTTTCCACAAGGTTTCTGCAATCTGCCCAAAGTTTAGCTATGAGTCTCAGCATCTTCTTTGATACTATGATGGGTAGAATCCTTCAGAGGTCCTCTGTGGAAAGTTCCTGTCCTGTTCCTCGTCATCTCCTACTTCTCATGACTATCCTGTTTGCCCTTCTGAGTGAAGTTTCAGCCTCTTCCTAAGGGTCCTCTTTGTTGTTTAGCTTCTTTAACGCTATAGATTTTAGTATGCTTATCCTATATTATATGGCTAATATCCACTTATAAGTGAGTGTACACCATACATGTCTTTCTGCTTCTGGGATACCTCACTCAGGATGATCTTCTATAGTTCCCACCATCTGCCTACAAATTTCATGATTTCCTGGATTTAATTGATGAGTAGTATTCCATTCTGTAAATGTACCACAATTTCTGTATCCACTCCTCAGCTGAGGGACATCTGGGTTGTTTCCAGATTCTGGATATTATAAATAAAGCTGCTACATGCATAATTAAGCAAATGTCCTTGTTGTGTACTTGAGTATATTTTGGATATATGCCTAGGAGTGGTATAGCTGGATTGTGAGGAAGCACTATTCCTTTTTTTTTTCAATATTAGTTACAGTTTATTAACTTTGTATCCCAGCTGTATCCCGCTCCCTCATTTCCTCCCAATCCCACCCTCCCTTTCTCATCTCCTCCCTGCCCGTTTCCAAGTCCATGATAGGGGAGGACCTCCTCCCATTTCATCCGACCCTGGTTTACCAGATATTTTCAGGTCTGGCTGTACTATTAGTAATTGTCTGGAAAAGCATCATATTGATTTCCAAAGTGGTTGTACAAGATTACATTCTCACCAGCAGTGGAGGAAGGTTCCCCTTTCTCCTCATCCTCTCGAGCATATATTGTCACTTGAGGTTTTGTTTTTTCTGTTTATTTAATTAATGCATTTATTTTTTAATTACAGTTTATTAACATTGTATCCCAACTGTAGCTCCCTCACTCTTCCCTTCCCAAACCCACCTTCTTCTCCTCCCATGCCCCTCTCCCAATTCACTGATAGGGGACGTCCTCCTCCCCTTCCATCTGATCCTAGTCTATCAGGTCTCAACAGGACTGGCAGCATTGTTTTCCCTTGTGGCATGGTAAGGTGGCAGTCCCCACAGAGAGAGGTAATCAAATAGCAGGCCACTGAGTTCATGTCAGAGACACTTGCTGTTCCCCTTACTAGGGAACCCACTTGGAGACTGAGCTACCATGGGCTACATCTGTGCAGGGGTTCTAGGTTATATCCATGAATGGTCCTTGATTGGAATAGCAGTCTCAGAAAAGACACCTGAGGCCAGATATTTTGCTTCTGTTGCCCTCCTTGTGGAGTTCCTGTCTCGTCCTATCCCCCCTTCTCTCATAAGATTCCCTGCATTCTGCCCAAAGTTTGGCTATGAGCCTCAGGATCTGCTTTGATACCCTGATCAGTAGAGTCTTTCAGAAGCCCTCTGTGGTTGGCTCCTGTCCTGTTCCCTGTTTTCTCCCTCTTCTGATGTCCCATTTCTGGGCATATATCCAAAAGATGATCAAGTATACAACAAGGACATTTGCTCAACCATGTTCATAGCAGCTTTATATGTAATAGCCGGAAGCTGGAAACAATCCAAATGTCCCTCAACTGAGGAATGGATACAGAAATTGTGGTACATTTACACAATGTAATACTACTCAGCAAAACCAAGGAAATCATGAAATTTTCTGGCAAATGGTGGGAACTATAGAAGATCATCCTGAGTGTGATGCAAAAAAAGCAAAAGACACACTTTTATATATATATATATATATATACTTACTTATAAGTGGATATTAGACATGTAATACAGGATAATCATAACAAGGAAGCTAATCAAGAAGGAGGATCCTGGGTAAATTAATCAATCCCCATTCAAAAAGTCACTTGAGTTTTTTATCTTAGCCATTCTGATGGGTGTGAGGTGAAATCTCAGGGTCGTTTTGATTTGCATTTCCCTGATGACTAAGGACATTGAGCATTTCTTTAAGTGTTTCACTGCCATTTGATATTCCTCTGTAGAGAATTCTCTGTACCCCATTTTAATTGGATTACTGGTTTTGTTGCTTTTTAACTTCTTGGTTCTTTATATATTCTGAATATAAATTCTCTGTCAAATATAGGGTTGGTGAAGATCCTTTCCCGGTCTGTAGGCTGTCATCTTACTCTGATGACAGTTTTTTTTTTTTCTTTACAGAAGCTTTTCAGTATCATGAGGTCCCATTTATTGATTGTTGATCTTAGAGCCTATGCTGTTGGTGTTCTGTTCAGGAAGTTATCTCCTGTGCCAACGAGGTCAAGGCTCCTCCCCACTATTTTTCTAACAGATTTAGTGTGTCTGGTTTTATGTTGTAGTCTTTGATACACTTGGACTTTAGTTTTCTGCAAGGTGATAAATATGGATCTATTTGCACTTTTCTACATGTAGACATCCAGCGCCATTTGTTGAAGATGCTGTTTTCCATTGTATGGTTTTGGCTTCTTTGTCAAAAATCAAGTATCCATAGGTATGTGGGTTTATTCCTGGATCTTTGATTCAATTCCATTGATCCAGCAGTTGTTTCTATGGCAGTACCATGCCAGTTTTATTACTGTTACTCTATAGTGCACCTTGAGATTAAGGATGGAGATACCTACAGAGGATCTTTTATTATAAAGGGTTGTTTAACATTTCTGGGGTTTTTGTTTTTCCATATGAAATTGAGAATTGTTCTTTCAAAGTCTGTAAAGAGGATGGACATCAGAAGAAGAAGAAAATAGGAAACAACCTAGAAACCTGCTACAGAGGACCTCTGAAAGCCAGAAGAAGAAATCAGGAAACAAACTAGGAACATACCACGGAGGGCCTCTGAAAGCCTCTGCCCTGCAGACTATCAAAGCAGATGCTGAGCCTGATGGCCAACTGTCAGGCAGAGTGAATGGAATTTTATGTAAGAAGTGGGAAATAGTAAGAGCTGGAGAGGACAGCAACTCCACAAGGAGAGTAACAGAACAAGAAAATTTGAACACAGGGAACTTCCCAGAGACTCATACTCCAACCAAGGACTATTCATGGAGATAACCTAGAACCCCTGCACAGATGTAGCCCATGGCAGGACAGTGTCCAAGTGGGTTTCCTAGTAATGGGAAGAGGGACTGCCTCTGACATAATCTGATTGGCCTGCTCTTTGATCACCTCCCCCTGAGGGGGGAGCAGCCCTACCAGGCCACAGAAGAGGACAATGCAGCCACTTTTGATGAGAACTGATAGACTAAGATCAGAAAGGAGAGGAGAACCTCCCCTTTCAGTGGACTTGGGTAGGGGCATGCATGCAGAAATGGGAGGGAGGGTGGGATCAGGAGGGGAGGAGGGAGGTGCTTATGGGGGGATACAAAATTAATAAAGTGTAATTAATAAAAAAACATTAAAAAAAAATTAAAAAAAAAGAATTGTGTTGGTATTTTGATTGGAATTGCATTGAGGTTTTAGATCTCATTTTTATTATGTTAATTCTACTGACCCATGAACATGGGAGACCTTTCCATCTTCTGATATCTCCCTCAATTTCTTTCTTCAGAGACTTGAACTTTTTTCATACAGGGCTTCTACTTGCTTGGTTAGAGTCACACCAAGGTACTTTTATGCTATTTGTGGCTATTGTGAGGTGTGTTGTTCCCATACTTTCTTTCTCAGCCCATTTGTCTTTTGTATACAGGAGGGTTTCTTTTTTGTTTTTTGTTTTTTGTTTTTTGTTTTTAGTTAATTTTGTATCCATCCACTTTGCTGAAGGTGTTTGTCAGCTGTAAAAGTTCTCTGATAGAATTTTTGGGGTCACACATGTAAACTATCATATCATCTGTGAATAGTAGTACTTTGACTTCTTACTTTGCCATTTGTATCTCGTTGACCTCCTTTGGTTGTCTTATTGCTCTAGCTAGGATTTCAGGTACTATGTTGAAGAGATACGGAGAGAGTAGGCAGTACTCTCTGCCTGATTTCAGTCCCTGATGTCAGTAGGATTGATTTAAGTTTCTCTCCATTGAGTTTGATGTTGGCTATAGGCTTGCTGTATATTGCCTTTACTATGTTAGGCATGTGCCTTGTATCCCTGATCTCTCCAAAACTTAAAACATGAACAGGTGTTGGATTTTGTCAAATGCTTTTTTTGGCATCTAAGGAGATGATCATGTGTTGTTGTTTTTTTCTTTCAGTTTGCTTATACAATGGATTACATTGATGAATTTTCATATAATGAACTACCCCTGCATGCCTAAAATAAAGTTTACTTGGTCGTGGTGATGATATCTTTGATGTGTTCTCAGATTCAGTTTGAAAGTATTTTATTGAGTATTTTTACATCAATGTTCATACGCAAGATTAGTCAGAAGTACTCTTTCTTTGATGGGCCCATGTGCAGTTTAGGTATCAAGGTGACTGTGGCCTCATAGAATGAAGTTGGAAACGTTCTACCACTTCTATTTTGTGGAATAGTTTAAAGAGTGTTGTTATTAACAGACCTTCTTTTAAGGTCTGGTAGAAACCATCTGGCCCTGGGCTTTTTTTTTTTTTCGGATGTGAAACATTTGATGACAGCTTCTATTTCCTTGGGAGATATAGGACTATTTGATTTATTTACCTGATCTTGAGTCAGCTCTGGTAAATGGACTTTATGAAGAAAATTGTCCATTTCATTCAAATTTTGACATTTATTGACATATAGGCTTTTGAAGTAGTACCTAATGATTCTTTAGATTTTTCTCAGTGTCTGTCATCATGTCCTCCTTTTCATTTCTGATTTTGTTGATTTCAATAATGTCACTTTGCCTTTTAGTTAGTTTGGCTAAGGGTTTGTCTACCTTTTTTATTTTCTCAAAGAACCAGCTCTTGATTTTGTTGATTCTTTGAATTGTTCTTTTTGTTTCTACTTTGTTGATTTCAGCCCTGAGTTTTACTAGTTCCATCCATCTACTCCTCTTCGAGTAGTCTGCTTATGTTTTTTTTTCCTAGTGCTTTCAGGTGTGCCATTAAGTTGCTTGTATGTGATGTCTTTTTTTTTTTTTTGAGAGTAAAGACCATTCCTATTGATAGATAATAATGACCAATGATTGTTAGTTCTTTTTATTGTGAAGTTGGTGGTTATTGTGTTTGTGTGCTTGTTTTCTTTTGCTCTTTTGTTGTGAAGGTGTCTTTACCCTGTGTTTTCTTGGGTGTAGATTATCTCATTGGGTTGCAGTTTTTCTTCTAGTATCTTCTGTAAGGCTGGGTTGCTGCATATATATTGTTTAAATCTAGTTATGTCATGGAATATTTTGTTTTCTCTATCTATGTTGATTGAAAATTTTGCTGGTATAGTAGTCTGGTTTGGCATCTGTGGTCTCTTAGTGTCTGCATGATATCTGTCCAGGTTCTTTTGGCTTTCATAGTCTCTGTTGAGAACTCTGGTGTGGTTCTGGTAGATACGCCTTTATATGTTACTTGGCCTTTTTCACTTGCTGCTTAATATTTTTTTCTTTATTCTGTAGATTTAGTGTTTTGATTATTATGTGGCAGGAGGAATTTCTTTTCTGTTCTAGTCTATTTGGTGTTCCATAGGCCTTTTGTATGTTTAGGGAATCATTTTCTTAAGGTTGGGGAAATTTTCTTCTATGATTTTCTTAAAAATATTTTCTGGGCCTTGGAGCCTGAAATTTTCTTTTTCATCTATTTTTATTATTCTTAGGTTTCATCTTTTCATGGTATCCTTGATTTCTTGAATGTTTTGTTCTGGAAATTTTCTAATTTTATTTATTTATTTATTTATTTTTTGCAAAATGTATCAATTTCTGCAATTGTATCTTCAGTCCCTGAGATTCTCTCCTCCATCTCTTGTATTCTGTTGGTGATGTATACCTTTGTGGTTCCTAATCTCTTCTCTAAGTTCTCCAACTCCAGTCTTTTCCCCATTTGTGTTTTTTTTTTTTTTTTATTGATTCTAATTCTGTTTTCACATATGGCACCATTTCTTTCATCTGTTTGAATGTGAATTCCTCTCTGTCCATCATGGCCTCTATTTTTTTGTTAGTTTCGTATTTATGTGCTTTGAACAACTGCATAATTATAGACTTAAGATTATTTTCCTATTTTTCAGCTACAATAGAATGTCTGTTGGTTTTTTATTTGTTTTGTTTTGTTTTTGGAGATTCTGGTGAAGACATGATGTACTGGTTTTTGTTGCTGTATTCTTACGTTGGCCTCTAGCCATCTGGTTGTCTTCAGCCTTATCTGATTGTTCCTTGAGCCTGTACTGCAGACTGGCTTCACTTTTCTGCATTCACTGTCTCTGCTGGATCACTGTTTGTGACCTAGGTATGCCAGGTAACTGGGGTGCAGGCAGAAAGATCTATGAGCCTAGAGCTGCTCCAGTGCCCTACAGTGCCCTACAGGTCTCCTTGGGGAGGTGGACAACAGAACTTGGGTCCCTTGCCTAGCTCAGCTCTGCTGGTTTCTCTGGTCTGTGCTGGACCCACTGTTTTTGCCTAGGAGAGCCAGGCTGCTGGGGTGCAGGCAGAAAGATATTTGTGCCTAGAGCTGTTCCAGTGCCCCACTGACTTCCTCCTGATGGCTGACAATGTGACATGAGTCCTGCACCTAGCTCAGTTCTGTGCTGTGTTGGCTGCTTCTGAATTGGATGAACCAGGCAGCTGGGAAGCAGGCAGAATGGAGCATCCCCACAGTACCAGAAGGTATCCCCTCCACAAGATGGTGAGAGTGAGCACTGCTAGCTGCTGGGAACAGGAAGGGGTCCACAGGACTGTGAGAGTGGGCACCCAGGTTTGGAGCCTCACCCTCAGTTCAGGCAGATATTCATTCCACAGGCAGTGAGAGTGAGTGCCCAAGGTCTGAGCTGACAGCTGCTTGTACTAATTTTCTCCAATTTTCTGATTGTCTCTTTTCTTTATCTCTTTAAGGGATTTATTCATTTCCTTTTTAAGGACCTCCATCATCTTTATAAAGTTGGTTTTAAAGTCTTTTTCTTGTTTTTCAGCTGTGCTGGAATATTCTAGGATTGCTGTAGTGAAATGACTGGGCTCTGGTGTTAACTATTGCCCTGACTGTTGTTAATTCTGTTCTTACACTGACATCTAGGCATCTGGGTTTGGAGTGATTATTGGTCTACATGCAGATTTCTGGACTTATCTTTGTTGGATGGGTATTTTCTTCCTTGGTTTCTGTTTCTTCTCTGATCTTCTGGATGTAGTGGCCTGTGGCTGAGTAGAGTTGGGGGATGGACTTCTCATGGCCAGGATAGCCTTTGGTCCAACAGGGGATTTCTCCCCAAGTGGGGGACTATAGTTCTGGTGATGTACATGGTCTCTTATCTGGCCAAAGATCCTCTAGGATTGAAGATGCTGGCATGGCTTCTGGTGGGTAGGGGGCTTCCGCTTGGTTTTCAGGGAGCTGTCCTTGTCTCTGGAGCTCAGGATTCTAACCTGACCTCTGGTGGAGTAGGCTTTCACCAAAGGTGTGAAAGAATCAGTATCTTTTCTTTGTGGAGTAGAGACAAAACTTCATGTTCCTCTGTTAACACAGCACAACATGTGAGGTAGGTAGTCACACTAAAGGAAAATTATGTCTCTGACTCTTTTTAATTCCTGTCCAGTCTATGGTAGCTAATAGTCCTGCATCATTACTTTGACTAAATAGGCCATTAATGAAATTGTCACAATTGCTAATGCTTGAATACTGTCATTTCAATCTTTAGGTAAGCATATTCTTTAGGCTAGTCATGATTTCTGAAAGAAACCCATTTTTCTGGATTCTAAACTATGACTAAACCTATTCCATATACTAGGCCAATAAAAACAAAATTACAATTAGCAAAAGAAGTTTTTATACTGAAATTTAATAAAGGAGTTTTCAAAAGTATAGCACTCAGGTCTTATCCTTAACTGCATTGTACCTACCTATTTAACCCCAACCCAGCTGAATTTCTAAAACTAGCCACTGCTAATGATGTTTGAAGGAACCAAGTGGAACTAAGCGGAAGATCTTAACTCACTGTCTTGGCAAAGATTTCAACAGAAACAATTATCAGTCCTTTGGGTACTTGATCAAAGCATTACAAGATCTTATATCTGTCTGAAAGCCTATATAAACAATACCTTAGAATCAAGGGAGAAGAAATTACAGAGAGTTTGTGAGCCAGTTATTAGAGATGTAGCATCAGCATTGGTTTAAGAGACACTACTTGACTTTGGTGAGTTTTTACAGAAGTAAGTAAAGGAAAACGAGTTAGAAATGAAAGAAATTCTCTGTATACAATGTTCACAGGATACTAGGAAGCAAAACAAGTGCCCAAAAAGATAAAAAAAAAAAAAAAAAAAAAACCACAGGTCAAATCAGACTATTCTATCCACTTACACATTTTACAGTGGAATGAACAAATGCTTTCTGCTTTGAGATATTTGGCTTTATTTTGAGAACTTTTAATGTGAAGTATAATATTTCCATATTATATATGCAAATACATATGGCTATAAATATATCTCAGTGACAAAGTGTATAGGAATTAAGCCCTCAAACTGTCAAACTCTCCTAGATAAAATGGCTCATTTTGGAGTAAATTGTGAAAATGGGAATAAAAAATAAATAAAAAGAAAAGAAAATATCCATGCTAAAGAATTGTCTAGAGAGACGTCAGCTCACAAAGTTTACTGAAAGCTGTTCTACATGTACCCAGAGGGGAAGACACAGTGACTGCACTAAATCTACAAAGAGAGACATCTCTACACTCAACTACATCCAGGTTTGTAAAAACTTCATTGCTTCTTTTAAACATCATTTAAACATTTAAACAGATTCACTTGATTTGGACAATTTATTCTTACTGAAGTAGACATAATAGTCTCACAGTGGACTCATATTGTAATGCTTTGTTATGAAAATGAGTGAGTGAAACACAATAACATTAAATAATCTGTGGGAAATCCCAGATCAAGTGATACCAAAAGTGACTGAAGTCACATTTAAAATGCTGTGGCCAGTAGTCTCACTAAATACACTGATTCTGAAGTCTTGTTTGTAACAGCTTAAAGGCTTTACACCTGTTCCAGTTTGAATGCTGCTAATTTTTTCCTTTTTAATATAATTTTTTATTTATTACAGTTTATTCACTTATACAAAGTTGTATCCCAGTATCCCAGTATCCCAGCTGTATCCCTACCCTCATCCCCTCACAATCTCGCCCTCCCTCCCTCATCTTCTCCCATGCCCCTTCCCCAGTCCATTGCTAGGAAAGAACTTCCTCCCCTTCCATTTGATCCTAGCCTATCAGGTCTCATCTAAACTGTCTTTCATAGTCTTCTTCTGTGGCCTGGTAAGGCTGCTCCCCAGTCAGGGGTAGGTGATCAAAGAGCCAGCCACTGAGTTCATGTTAGAGACAGCCCTGTTACCTTTACTAGCGAACCCATTTGGAGACTGAGCTGCCACAGGCTACCTCTGTGCAGGGTTTTAGGTTATCTCCATGCATGGTCCTTGATTGATGTATCAGTCTCAGGAAAGACCCCTGTGCCCAGATTTTTTTGGTTGTTGTTCTCCCTGTGAAGCTCCAGACCGTTTCAGGTCTTTCTATCTCCCCTTTCTTTCATAAGATTCCCTGCACTCTGCCCAAAATTTGGCTATGAGTCTCAGCATCTGTTTTAATACACTGCTGGATAGAGTCTTTCAGAGGCCCTCTATGGTAAGCTCCTGTCTTGTTACTTGTTTTCACCTTCTTCTGATGTCTATAAGGTTTATCTTTCTGAATGAATATTGATCATTGTACTCAGGGTCCTCCTTCTTGATTAGCTTCTTTAGGTGTACAGATTTTAGTATGTTTATTCTATATTATCTGTCTAATATCCACTTATAAGTGAGTATATCCCATGTGCTGCCATTTTGAAGTTAGAATTTTAAGTTATACATATATTGAGAATGATTAACTATGTAGTCCCCACCTACAGGACCCATGAGCAGAAAGAAAACAATCAGGGAATAAGCTGCCCTAAAAACCAAATATATTTTTTCACTTGTAACTGAAAGGTCTTGATGCTAACCTCTTTGTATATAATTTTGTTGTTATGGAAAGAAATTATGTGGCTTGGTTTTTTGTTGTTGTTGTTGTTGTTTGTTTGTTTGTTTGCTTTTGGCATGTGATGTAGAAAGAAGCAGAAAGGGGAAAGAGAAAAAATAAAATCTCTCTTCTTTTGTAAGAACACTGCCATACTAGTGAAAGTCACATATAAAGGAATTGAAAGAAAAGATATTTATAGCATCAATATTTCTACTAGTTGTGAGTGAAAACTATAAACTCATTTATTTTGATTGAATGTATTCAAAAAAACAGAAACTATATTTTCATAGGTTCCCTCTCCACATGTAACTCCATTTACAAAAAGTAAGTGCCCCGCAGACTTTTACCTAACCCTGAACATAATTCTAAATAAAGAAATAATTCAACATCTGGGGAAATCTTGGGAAATATAAAGTCCCTTTTGGACTTAAAGGGACTTTGCATCCAACAACAAAAAGGGCCATGAGAAGTCAGGCGTAAAAGTTGCTGTTTTAGAAATAATTATACTCAATGACGTTTTTTTTTAATTTTCTCTTGTCCTTCATGAAGGAAATAACTCTTCCTTATATTTTTGTCTCTGTCTCCCTGTCATTGTGCATCATATGATACAGAATAATCATACACACTGAACACAGGAACTTTACACAGTTCTTTAGTGTTCATTGACTTTCATGAAAACTGAGCTCATAGACATTTAATATCCACAGTCATGCACAAATGTCATTTCAAATACATTAAGATTCATATTTGTCTCACAAGATCAAAGCACAAAAACAAAGAAAGCCCTGTTTCAGATTATTCCTAGAATTAAGAAAAGTTAACAGTTAACCTTGTTCCAACAACCAAAATAAGACTTTTATTTGTTGAAGTATTATAATAATGTATCAGTAATAAGCTAACCTACTTCTCTCATCTACAAAATTATCTGCAAAGTGATCTTAACTACAAAAGTAAAAATGTAGCTGTTTATATTTCAGCCCTTGAGACAATGAGATTTTAGGTTAGAATTTAAAATATCACTTCAACATTTTTTTTCAGGTAATCATATGGACACATGCTGAACTGAATTAAGGGAAAGTATGAACAATGTCACAGAATTCATCCTTCTGGGATTGACCCAAGACCCAGATCTGCAGAAACTCTTATTTATTGTGTGCTTAATAATCTATTTGATCACACTGGCTGGTAACATGCTCATCTCAGTAACCGTCTTCATCAGCCCAGCCCTGGCTACTCCCATGTACTTTTTTCTGTCCTATTTGTCCATCATAGATGGTTTCTACTCTTCTTCCATAGCACCCAAAATGATCTATGACTTAATCTCTGAGACAAGCATAATATCTTTCAATGGCTGCATGACTCAGCTTTTTGCTGAGCATTTTTTTGCTGCAGCTGAAATCATCTTGCTGATTTCTATGGCTTATGATCGCTATGTAGCCATCTGCAAGCCCTTGCATTATATGACCATCATGAGCCAACCTGTGTGTGTATTCCTTGTGGGGGCTGCTATAATCCTGGGATTCATCCATGGAGGGATACAGATTTTATTTATGGCCCGGTTACCATTCTGTGGCCCAAATATCATCGACCACTTTATGTGTGATTTAATACCTCTCCTTGAGTTGGCCTGCACTGACACTCACACACTGGGGCCCCTGATTGCTGCCAACAGTGGGTCACTGTGTTTACTAATTTTCTCTATGCTGGTTGCTTCTTATGTTGTCATCCTTCACTCCCTAAGGAATCACAGCTCAGAAGGACGGCGCAAAGCACTGTCTACCTGTGCCTCTCATGTTACTGTTGTTGTCTTATTCTTTGTACCTTGTTCATATCTGTACCTAAGACCCATGACCTCCTTTCCCACTGACAAAGCTGTAACTGTATTTTGCACCCTAGTGACACCTATGTTGAACCCTTTAATCTATACCCTCAGAAATGAGGAGGTCAAAAAGGTTATGAAGAAGCTCTGGGGCCAAATAAGAAAAGTTGGTGATACATAAACCTGGGGCATTGTTTTTTTTTTTTTTTTTTAGAAACAATGTCTCGTGTTGTTTTACGGACATTCTTAAATGGTTAAAATGGTGATAGAGAATTATATCCTATCTGTATTCTACATTTTAATTGACTAATAATTATATCATTGAATGGAGTACAGTGTGACAATGCATGTAGATATGATAAAACCATGGTGATAAATATTTCTATCCTATTAAATAACCATTGTTTCTTTAAACATTGCATCTTTAAACCTTTTCTAGTTCCTTACAAGATATATAATTGCTGTCAAGCATATTCATCCCAGTGCTGAGTAAGCATTCCTCCAGGGCACCTGTATATTGGTTCCTATTCTCCAACCTCATACTATTCCTCTCCTTCCTGTCCTCCTAGTCTCTATGACCACTATTGTACTCTGAACTTCAATAAGATAAAATTTTTTGGCTTTTATATTTGAGTGAGAGTGTGCAGCATTTGGCTTTCTGTGCCTAGCTATTTCCCTTATGTCATATCTTCCAGTTCCACCGAGGTTGCTACAAATCATTAAATATAATTCATTTTATAGCTCAATGTTATTCTGTCAGTGTACATGTCACATTTTCTTTTTCCATTATTTTGAGAATTTCTTGCCTGAATGTTATATTTTTATCATTCTCACCTCTCTATATCCAACATCTAGTTACTTATATCTCTTTTTCTATAATTATTATTAGTGTGTATGCGTGCTGAGTTCATTTAGTGTTGCTCATAACTACATGTTTGAGATGACTACTAGGTATTAGATAATCTATTAGGAAAATCATCCTTGAAAAAGACTAATTTCCACTCTCTCAGCAGCCATTGGTTTCACATAGTTCTTATAGGGGTGGGGCCTTGTCAAATTTCCTCCATCTACATTGTCATGTCAACTGGTGTGCTAATTAAGCTAAATCAATGTAGCTTCTTACATTGTTCCAAATAAGTCTCCTTATAACCATAGATAAGTACAGCTTTCACTTCTCATCAAAGAAATTTCTTTTTGCAGCGTATGGAAAGATCCACAACTAGTCAAAATGCAGAGAATTTCTGGCCTTGAGATGAGCTACCCAAATAGTACATCTTAAATGCAATCCCTATACCAAAACTTAAAGAAGAGGGGACAGGAACATTTTAAGGGCCAGATGACTAGGATGCTACTAAACATGGCAAGGATACCACACCCATGAAATCTCAACAGTATTATTTCTGAAGCATACCACGTTTTCTTAATCTATTTTTTCTTCCACTGGCAGAAATATCAGTTCTCATTAGAAATACATGTAAGAGGGATGAACTGGCGTTAAGACTCAGAAGAAGCTCACAGTGTTTTTTAGAGCCCCTATATTACTAAATTTCTTTAAAGTAAGAAGAAAAAGGGATACAATCTAAATCCCACTTTAACAATCTCATCACTATACCAATATATTTATAAAACATAAATTTTAATATTATTGTTAGGAAAATACATATGAAGAGAAAAGAACCAAGAAATCACAGAGTTATATTGTTGTAGGTGTGAAATAAATACACACTAATATACTTGATAATTTTATGCTCAATACTACAGGTTGTATTTTAAATGAGGTTTTATTTTTAAAAAAGAAAGATGACTATATGAGTAGTAGAGGGTTGGACAAGTCTTCGAGAAAGTGTTCATCAAATATACTTTCTATCTTCCTAAGTTAGAGAGGTTTCCAATTTTTGAAAGTTTTTCAATTACAACCACACAGAGAGGGTATATCTGCTTCATTTATGCATGCGCAAGCATACACAAACACACACACACACACACGCACACACACACAAAGCAACTATTTCAGAAGTTCTATGTTATGTCTTCAAGTATAAATTCATCTGTTTAAAACAAAAGAATTCAGGCTAGGAAAATGGCTCCCTGTGAAAAGTGCTTACTATGAGAACCTGAGTTTGGAGCCTCAATTCCCATAAAAGCCAAGCATAGCATGAAAGCATCTGTAACCCCGTTGTTGGGAGACAGAGTCATGTAGATTTCAATGCTTCCTAGCTAACACTTAACCTAATCTGTAAGCTCCAGGACAAATGAAAGACCCTATCTCACAACATAAGATAGAATAGAATTTAGTAAGTTACCTAATAGTGATACACACAAACACACACACACACACACACACACACACACACCACTAAAAAACAAACTATAAGTAAAATTCTTTTTAAAGCTTTGAGAAAATTGTTTGAGCTAAAGACAATAACAATTGATAAAGGGCCAAATGGATTCAATGTGTCATCTTATCTCTGGCATTAATTAGCACTATGAATGCATACCAGCTGCCTCAGACTGTACCTGATATGTGTTTCCCAATTCTTCAGTAAAAGGAAGTAGAATTATATATACTTAAAGAGCAAGAAATTAATCATTTATATTGAAATTATACATTAGATGAAAGATTGTGAGAGACAACGATGGCTGCTAGGGCGCCATTCCTAACAGAATGTTCATCACACACAGTTAGTGCCATGCACTAGCCATGGCTGTGGAAAGAAAAGACTTGATGTCCTAGCCTCAGCTTGCATCTAATTATATTGCAAATGACAGCAATTCACATGTAAGGACGTCATCACAACTGATTATGATCTTAGAAAGGATGTTCCATACGGTCAGACGCCAGGAACAAGAACAGAGAACAAGAGACATTGGAACACTCAGACCTAAATGGAACGTCTTCATCAAAACCCTCTTCTCAGGGTTCAGGCAGAAGAGGAAGCAAAAGGGATTGTAAGAGCCAGAGAAGACAGACCATACCAAGGAAACAGTGTCTTCCAGACACAACAAGACTGATATACATATGAACTCACAGAAAGTATGTCAACACACACAGACCTGTATAGGTTCAATCCAGATGGGATTCCAGCATTGAGAGGGAAAGTAGACATGAGCTCCCATCCATAACCAAAGCTATTTCCACTTGACAATGCCTGCAAAGGAAAACTCAGTTTTCTCCAATGGCGTTTTACTGGGTGTATAAACCATACTTAAGGGTAGGTAGGTTTCATGATCAGCACTAGATGCCCAAGACAAAACAAACTCAGTGTTGTTTTTGTAGATTTTGTTGTTGTTGTTTTAACTCTTTTCTTTTTAATTAAAAACTGTTTTCTTGTGTACTTATTTTATTCACTTTACATCCTTGTAGCCTTTTCTCTTCTCCCCTCCCAGTCCCAGTCTCTCTTTCTTCCCTTTCTCCCTCCCCCCTCTCCTTTTCCAAAGAAAAGAGGAGCTCCCTTTCCCGTCTACCCCAGCTCATCAAGTTGCATCAGGACTGAAAGTATCCTCTTCCCCTGTGGCCTGTGAAGGCAGTCCCGCCAGGGGAAAGTGATCAAAAAGTTAGCAAGTATGTCTGTGTCAGACACAGTAACTACTTCCCTTACTAGAGGACCACTTGAAGCCTAAATTGCCTATTTGCTACATCTGCTACATGGGCCCAGAGGGGTTTGCTGAGACTGAAGCATCAACCAAAGACCATAAATGAACTGGACCTAGGCCCCCTACAAAGATGTAGCAGTTTTTGTAGGTTTTTATTGACTCATATTGCTTTGGAATTTTTTTTTCATCTTACTGATCTTTTACTAGCATATTACTGTTTCTAATTTTGTGATGTGTGTGTTTCTTATGCTTTTTTGCTGTTCTATTTTTAATTCCTAGCTTGTTTTCTTTTTTATTTGCCAAATTTTTTAAGAGAGAAAAAGAAGCCATGGAGTTAGATGGGTGGAGAGGTGTAGAGGATCTGGGAGATGGTTAAGGGGAAACCATAATCAGAATATATATGAAAAAGTATATATTTTCAATAAAAATAAAATAAAAAGATGCTGTTGTGAAGATATTTCCTGCAAATAAAACATTCCTTCCTAGAGGAATGCTCCTTAAGATTTGGAAAGTAAAACTTAGAAGGCTTAGAATGTAAACAGAATCAATGTTAGGAAATTCCTGAAACTTACAAGGTTCACAAGACTTCTCCCAAAGTGATACAGACAGACTAAACTTTAGAGAGGAGGAGAGTCTCCAAGAGGCTGGGCTTCCTGCAAGCCACTCAGGAAGCTCCACACATTCAGTTTGTATGACACATTGCCAATGGTGAGGTGAACTTTTCAGCTCTCTTTGAGTCAATGGTATTCCTGTATAGCCCAATAAACTCATAGGTGCACTAGGCTGAACCTAATGGAACTGTTGGTAGTGGCAGTGTCCTGTCTGACTTGAATAGATCTTCACTCAAATCACCCCAGAAAAGAAGTCACACAACACTAGACATATTTTTATTTGGGGAGCTGGAGTTTCCTGGACTGTATTTTGTGACTTTTGGTTTCTTTCTTCATCTTTTATTTTCTTTTGAAACAGGATGTGGCTGTGAAACTCCAGCTAGCCTCAAACTCAAGGTCTTCCTGCTTCCACTTCTGAATACTGTGATTACAGGCACGTACCAGCATAACCAATGGCATAGCATTATTTAATCTAACTTTTTAATCAACATTAAGCTTTCCAGTTTAGTCTCTATTGATGGATACATATTTTATTTAATTTTTATTTTATTCATTACAAAGTACTCTACTGTACCTGCCATATTTTAATGAAACCATACATTGCTTGATTGTTTGCCTGCTTTATTACAAAACAATAATATCTATTGCTCACAAATATAGGTGAACCATACAGCTGAATATTGTGCAAGCTTCCATGGTCACATTTATGATGAGTTTTTCTAAACCTGTAGGTATACCAAATGATTTAATTTGGGTGTCTAAAACACATCTCCTTTGTCATTATTCTTTGACAGTTTTATACACTAGTTTGCACTCGCACCAATAGTCAGTTGCCATCCTTGCCAGAATTTGTTGTCAATTACAAAACATTGTTAGTTCTTTGAGAACTTTCTATACCATGTATTGATCGTATCCATGCCACAGCTCCTCCCACACTTGCCCTTTGTTTACTTACCCACCAAGCGTGTGTCCCATATTTTTCTATCAATTCCAATTGATATCAGTTAGTGTTAGAGTTAACACTAACTCTCCTTGGGTGTGTGTCCTTTCACTGGAGCAGGGCTGACTTACCAGGGCCTCCACGCTGAAAAGAAAGTGACTCACTTTCTACCAGCAGCTAAAAATTGGCAATAGTTGTTCAGCAAGGAATGGTATTTCATGTACAACTCTCCTCTTCTTGCTGAGATTTGATCCACCTTAGTTTGTAGATGTCTTTTGCATGTTTTCAAAACTGTTGTGAATCCATATGTGCTATGCCATCCTGTTTCCAGAACCATTTTCCTTTTTTCAATTACTAATTTTTTAATTAATACATTTATAAATTTTATAAATATGTAATATATTAATACATTAATGTGCAATGTGTAAATTTAACTTGTTAGCTTGGCAAGGCCATGGGACACATTTTAACATAACAAAACAAAGAATATTAAGATAAAAATTTTACAAAATCACATCAAAGTTAAATAGGGAAAATCAACAGGAAGAAAAGAACCCAGGTGAAGGATAAAGGATCAGAGACCCACTTGTCACACATCCAAGAGTCCCATAAAAATACTAAACTAAAATATATGCAGAGGACCTAGTACAGACCCAAGTAGGCTCTGTGCTTGCTGATTCAGTCTCTGTGAGTTCATATGAGTTTTACTCTGTTGATTTAGAAGACCTTGTTCTCTTACAGTCCTCCATCCTCTCTGGCTTCTACATTCTTTCTGCCTCTTCTTCTGTGGGGTCCTCTGAGGTGTAAGAGGAAATATTTGATGGAAACATCTCACTTAGAGCTGTGTGTTACAAGTTCTCTCTCTCTCTCTCTCTCTCTCTCTCTCTCTCTCTCTCTCCCTCTCTCTCTCTCTCTCACTCATCCCCATATCTCTCATTCAGCACTTTCTAGATATCTCCTGAGGACACTTCAGTTTCTGGATTGGGTTTATATAATGCTGGAACCTTGTATCACTTGCCTTCTGTCCTCTGGAGGAGCTGGATCCAGGATCTGGTCTTTGCCCCAAGCTGCTGGCTAAGCTGAGCCTGCAGCAGGATTCCTCCTCTTCACCCTGCTAGCAGCTTCTCCATATTTATAAGTTTTGTTTGTTTCATTTTGCCTTGCTTTGTTATTATGAAACTTCTTTCATGGATTTCCAATGTTTTTCAGTTTCTCTCTGTGAAAGTCTCTTCATTCTTATTATTTCCTAGGTTTTGACTCTCCTTCCTTGGGATACACTAAGCAGCTACCAGTCTGACATCTTACCCAGAGATCTTGCTGTTTTGGGTTTTGATTTTGTTTGTTGGATGTAGAGTAATGGATTTATTTAATTCAGGTACCATATTAAATGTTGGCCACATCGATGGGCAGCTTAGTCTTCATTTGTGGCCCCTTTTAAGAAGGGCAAGAGCTGTTTCTCACATGAACTTTGTTGCCTGTTTTTTAATCATTTCCTCATAACAAAGCTGTTTTGCCTAGCTTCAGTGGAAGAGGATTCACTCAGACTTGATTGCTGGGTTGGTAGTGGGGAGAGTGCCCCTTTTCTGAGTTGCAGGGGTAAGAGAAAGGGAGGGGGACTGAGAGGAGAGAAGAGGAGAGGAAGGTGAGGACTACAACTGAGATGTAAAGTGAACAAATAAAAAATAAAAGTAAAAAATTGTGGCCACATAAAATGAGTTTTGAAGTATTGTCAATTTTGCGGAAGAGTTTAAGAAAGGTTACTACAGTCCTGTAAGATTTTGGGAGAAATAATAACTAAGGCCATCTGGGTCAAGGACTTTTTTCCCGTGGTTACCTGCTTCAGTCTCAAAAGGAATCAAATTTAAGCACATGATCCAACACAAATGAATTAGAGTCATTACTCTAAGTCAAGTAGGACATATAGAAAGAAGGACTATAGATGATGCTTAGTTGTAAATTTCTTGCCTAGCATGTACAAAAATCTGAATACAATCCACAACCCAACTACATAAACTAGCCATTGGTTTCCCAAAGTGAGGGGAACAAGGACTATTTCTAACAGGAACTCAATGACTGGCTCTTTGGTCTCCCCACCCCCGAAGGGAGGAGCAGTCCTGTTAGGCCACAGAGGAGGGCTTTGCAGCCAGTCCTGAAGATACCTGATAAAAGAGGATCAGATGAATGGGGAGGAGGTCCCCCCTATCAGTAGACTTGGAAAGGGGCACGGTGGAGATGAGGGAGGGAGGGAGGGACTGGGAGGGAATGAGGGATCGGGACACGGCTGGGATACAGAGTTAATAAAATGTAACTGATAAAAAAATAATAATAATAAAATAAAAAAACTACCATGAAAAAAAAATGATGTTTGTGGGGACCAAGTAGGAATAAGCAAAGACCTTGGCAAAGATTTCAAAAGAGGTAATTAGCAATCCTCTGGGCACTTGCAAAACTAAAATATCACTAGACCCTCCAGACTATGCAAATCTATTAAAATATTTCTTTAGCATGAAGGAAGGAAGAATCAAAGCAAAATATCAGTGTGTCAATGACTGGAGCAGAGCATGAATCAATACAATGAAGATTTGTCCAAGAGAAAAATACTCTTAATGTTTGTAGGTTTCTAAAGAGATGTCATTTTAAAAGGAGCTCTAGTTGAGGGATGAAAGGAATCCACATTTTTTACAGACTCTTGGGAAGCAAAAAACATGCCCAAAATGGTAAGGGGGGGGATTTAATTTGACCTTATTCTCTTATACATACCAGAGTTGAATATACTCATGTTTTCTGATTTGAGTAATTTGGCTTTATTCTCAACATTGTTATCTATTAATGTTGTGTGTGTGTGTATGTGTGTGTGTGTCTTTGTGTCCCCAAACACATGATTATAGGAAATCAATAAAATAAGTAGGAATTAAATCCTAGAAATATCAAAGTTCTTAACTGAAACTTTTTTTAAGTAAATGCTGACAATAGGACCAATAAATAAATAAATCAAAATGTCTAAATTAGAGAATTGTCTAGAAAAATAATAATTCCAGTATTAGTCTATGGAGTCTACTAAACATGATGCTGGGTGTGTCCAGAGGAAAAGAAAGAATAACTGCCCAATTGAAAGCACTAGAAAAAAAAAAAGAAGAAGCAAACACCCAAGAGGAGCAGAAGGCTGGAAATAATCAAACTCAGGGCTGAAATCCATCAATTAGAAACAAATAAAACTATTCAAAGAATCAATAATACCAAGAGCTGGTTCTTTGAAAAAATCAACAAGATAGACAAACCTTTAGCCAAACTAACTAAAAGGCAGAGAGAAACTATCCAAATCAGCAAAATCAGAAATGAAAAGGAGGACATAACTACAGACAGTGAGGAAATCCAAACAATCATTAGGTTGTACTACAAAAGCCTATATGCCACAAAATTCAAAAATCTAAAAGAAATGGACAATTGTCTAAATAGAGTCCATCTACCAAAATTAAGTCAAGATCAGGTAGAAAGATTGAATAGACCTACATCCCCCAAGGAAATAGAAGCAGTCATCAACAGTCTCCCTTCCAATAAAAGCCCTGGGGAAGATGGATTGAGTGCAGAATTCTACCAGACCTTCAAAGAAGTGCTAACTCCAATTCTCTCCAAACAATTCCACAAAATAGAAACAGAAGGAACATTACCAAACTCATTCTATGAAGCCACAGTCACCTTGATACCTAAACCACACAAAGACCCAACAAAAAAAAAGAGAACTTCAGACCTATCTCTTTTATGAACATTGATGCAAAAATACTCAATAAATTCCTCACAAATCGAATCCAAGAACACATCAAAGGTATCATCCACCATGACCAAGTAGGCTTCATCCCAAGCATGCAAGAGTGGTTCAACGTATGAAAATCCATCAATGTAATCCACCACATAAAAAACTGAAGGAGAAAAACCACATGATCTTCTCCTTAGATGTCGAAAAAGCATTTGACAAAATCCAACACACATTCATGTTTAAAGTCTTGGAGAGATCAGGGATACAAGGCACATACCTAAACATAGTAAAGGCAATATACAGCAAGCCTATAGCTAATGTCAAACTCAATGGAGAGAAACTTAAATCAATGCCACTGAAATCAGGGACAAGACAAGGCTACCTACTCTCTCCATATCTCTTCAACATAGTACTTGAAATCCTAGCTAAAGCAATAAGACAACTAAAGGATATCAAGGAGATACAAATTGGAAAGGAATAGGTCAAAGTGTCACTATTTGCAGATGATATGATACTATACATGAGCAACCCCAAAAATTCAACCAGAGAACTCCTTCAACCAGAGAACTCCTTCAGCTGGTAAACACCTTCAGCAAAGTGGCAGAATACAAAATCAACTCAAAAAAATCAGAAGCCCTCCTGTATACCAAAGACAAAAGGGCCAAGAAATCAGGGAAACAACACCCTTCACAATAGCCACTAATAACATAAAGTACCTTGGGGTGACTCTAACCAAGCAAGTGAAAGACCTGTTTGAAAAAAGACTTTAAGTCTCTGAAGAAAGAAATTGAAGAAGATATCAGAAGATGGAAAGATCTCCCATACTCATGGATTGGTAAGATTAACATTGTGAAAATGGCCATCCTGGCAAAAGCAATCTATAGATTCAACACAATTCACATCAAAATTCCAACTCAGTTCTTTACAGACCTTGAAAGACAGATTCTCAGCTTCATATGGAGAAACAAAAAAAGCAGAATTTCCAAAACAATCCTGTACAACAACAGATCATCTGGAGGTATCTCCATCCCCAATCTCAAGCTGTATTACAGAGCAATAATGATAAAAACTGCATGGTACTGGCATAGAAACAGAATGATGGATCGATGGAACCAAATAGAAGACCCAGAAATAAACCCTCATACCTATGAATACTTGATTTTTGACAAAGAATCCAAAACCATTCAATGGGAAAAAAAACAGCATCTTCAGAAAATGGCACTGGTCCAACTGGATGTCTACATGCAGAAAAATGAAAATAGATCTATATTTATCACCCTACTCAAAACTAAAGTCCAGTGGATCAAAGACCTCAACATAAAACCAGACACATTAAATCAGTTAGAAGAAAAAGTGGGGAAGAGCCTAGAACTCATTGGCACAGGAGACAACTTCCTGAACAGAACACCAACAGCACAGGCTCTAAGAGCAACAATCAATAAATGGAACCTCATGAAACTGAAAAGCTTCTGTAAAGCAAAATATACTATCATCAGAACAAAACGACAGCCTACAGACTGGGAAAGGATCTTCACCAACCATATATCTGACAGAGGGCTGATATCCAGCTGAAGGTGATAGTGACCACAATGAGCATGTTGCCACAAACTGTGACTGTGTAGATAACCAAGAAAACCACAAAGAGAATTCTCTGCACCTCTGGCTTCTGGGAGAGTCCCAGCATAAAAACTCTGTAGTATTGTGTGATACTTCCATAGATTCCAGGGTTATTGGGGTGCAGGTGCAGTGTTGCCTATAAAGTGAAAAGAAACAACTATAAGAGAAGTAGCTCCAGGAAATGGGAATGTTTCAAGGTTTACTTTGAATACTCCACTCTCCTCTTAACATGCTTCTTTCTAAAAATCTTATACTAATTTCTTTTGTTCTCCATTAAATATCAACATATGCCATTTGCTTCATTGGGCACTAGTTATTAGCCACAAATAATGATTCATTTTCTAGCTTTCTTAATTTTTAGGTAACTTAGTTTATAGTTACTGAACTGTTAACAGTCAGTGATTTTCTTATTCCAAATGAGATGCATGTCTGACCATTTTCAGGATAATATGATAGTGTTTGAGGAAAAAAGAAGAGGAGGAGAAGAAAAAGGAGGAGGGGGATGTAGGAAGAGGGGAAGAAGGAAGAAGAGAAGAAAAAGCAGGAGGAAGGGGAAAGGAGGAGGAGAAGTAGATTGGGAGAAAGCAAATGTAGTTGTAGTTGGAGACTTGCATGTCTTCCTTTTCTCTTCTGTTCATTTACACCTGTGCTCCAGGCTGGGAACAGCATCATGTCTAGGAAGCCAACCTAATTTACCATCCCTTGGTTTTGCACGTTTTACATTCTTTGGGGTTTTGCTTGTCTTTGATCTTACTAAAATCCACCTAGCTAAAGGCTGCTACTTCCTTTACTGACTATAAGACAGACTTGGCATTAAAAAATAAAATAAAATTTATTTGGGAGTGTCATTCTATTACACAATTGTCTTTGTTGACAACATAAGGGAAACTGTAAGGACAGCAAAATCAGATGCTCTGTCATTTTCTTTGCTTCTATTTTCTGAAGTAGGGTGTTACCACACAGCCCAGGCTACTTACAATTCTGTCTCAGGCTCTCAGAGTTGAGATTGCAGGCATGTACTACAATACCCGGCTCAGATGCTAAGCCAGCTATAAATGACATCTAGTACAACAAACATGCCTACAGACTTCCTATGCTCCTGATGATATTATACGAGTGCAGCTTTTGTCAATAGGCTTTCACAATTCCTATTTTTTACCTAGAAGTACAAGTCTTTCTGAATAGTTAAAAGTTCCCACTTGCTAAAGATATATAATATTTACTACAAAAATTTGAAGAGAACCACGGAGTGTCAGAAAAAGAGAGAGACAGTCAGCTGTAAGAAATCTTAATCTTGCAGGGGAAAAAGCATGTGCTAATTAGGAAGCATCTCTCTTCTCCATCTAAACTGTATTGCAAGTGACAAGTCTCATGGTCTCTGCCCCTTGCAGACAAACTTTCTAACCAAAAGCCCAGACAGCAGTGGCAGAGCAAACACCCGCATGACCCTCCCCAAGCACCCAGCTCATTTAACTCTCACTTCATCCCCACAGAGTAAGTTCTCACCTTGTACAGAAACAAAATAAAACACTGCATTCAACAACTGTGGGGTAGTCTTGAACATTTTTATTGCACTCTGTCTCTCCTATCTTTTTTTCTCAGAGAAATACAAATATCAAATTAGCAGCAGATCTGATACTTGCCCCCAGGTAGTCTAGCCACAGTGTCTGTGGGCTGGGCTATATGTTATTGTCAGGTAATATTTGTGTATTTGGATCCTGCCATTGACAATCATTCTCAGTGTAAAAATAGATAATGGACAATTTCTCAAAGTCTTAGTGTTTTCAATCTATAAAATAAAAACAAGCATGCTTGCAATTTTTATGTGTCAATGTTCAAAACTGGACTAATATTTTTTAAATGAAAGAGTTCTGGAACAACCTTATATTGAAGCAAGGATGTGAAAGCACTGTGTGTTATGTGTTTATAAGAACATGGAATAGACAAATCTTTAGTAACTAATATCTATCACTATTATAATTATTATAATTATCACTATCATCAATATCATAGACAATTCTTGGTGTGGCTCAAGGAACCAAGACACACAGAGGACTGGCATTTCAAAGTTATAAACATAAAATGTGAAAAATGCTCTAAACTTTATTCTCAAACAGAAAGAGTACAGAAAAATACAGTCATTCTGAATATTATAAAATACAGCTAAACAGTAAATTAATATGCATCAAAATAAAAATGACGTGTTTATTGTCTCTGTGATTCATATATATGACTGTATAAAAAGTATTTGTTTAAAACTAGTAAAAATAAAACTCTCCTATTTGTATTAGCCACACAATTATTCTCTGTAACATAATGAAAATTCTACTAAAGATACCTCAGTGTATTTTTATTCTGAATGTTTTTATTTTTGTTTTAAAATTAGATTATAAGCCAGTGGCACATTGTACTGAATATGTTGAAACAGGAGATTGCTGGGAGTCCAAGGTCAGTCTGAGTGACATGATAAGTACCAGGCCAGCAAAGATGACATAGCAAGACCCTATGTCTAAAAAAGTACAATTTAAATTATAGTGAAAAATAGATCAAATAACACTTACATTGACTGGATCTGTGCACACCACAGCTGCTCCACAGTTTTCTCACATCCCAACATTATGGACTGGTGAACCTGGAAAAATTCATAAAGGGTCATATGATATCAAATTTCCAGCTTCATATCTCTTTTCTTAAAGTATTTTTATATTGACATAAAGCATCTTATAGTTGTTACCAAGTAGCAAAATTTGTCTGATCTGAAAGCTTATTATTATTAGTGAAGTAAAATTAAAGTTCAAAAGGGGTCACTCATTCTTTTACAAAAAGCTGGGAATTCATTGCATCACCACTCCCCACTCCCCTCTCCCCTTTTTTTGTGCCTGAAGAATATGACTTTACAATCTCATTTCGTCTTGATGCATTTGAGACTCAGAAGAGCAGTTGTTTCAAAGTCATGTTAGGGGCTTTAAAGCAGAAGCATGACTGGATCCTAGGTCCTTCCTTACTCCAGGCTGTGCCAAGTCTCCATAAGCATAACCTTCAGCTTTCTTGATCATCTGGCTTTGGCAAGTCAGAATGACACTGCTGCGGATGTCCAGGGAGAAAAGCCTCACAGAGGCATTAAGTGGCTTGGTCACTCTACTTTTTTCATCTGCACTGTCTTCACTGAACCCTTCCTCTTCCACAGAAAATTGTTTTTATAAGGTAGAAATATGACAGAGGGATTATTAGCTGCACAAGCTCTGCCTCTCTGAGGACCTTCACCCCACACCCACAGAATTAACTGCTGGAGCAGCATTAGAAACAGCTTTTGGTCATGAGTTGGGACAATATAGAAGCCATTGTTTAATTAATTCCTGTGAATACAGTCTGATCTCCTAAGAGAGAAACTTCATTTGGGTCCAATGCTGGGCCCAAATAAACAGACATCAAAGATTACATGCCATATTATTGCTTATCTTAAAATTTAAATATATAAAAGCATAAAGAAAAAGAATTTAGTCACAGTGTCCTATTAGTCGTGTTGAGTTTTAGAAACGGTAAAGAGGTGGGTCTTGAAGTGACTAAGAGTCTACCACTTCTCACCTCATTTGTGAACATCTCAGTATTTCAATTTACATTTCAAACATTTTTACTTTGTCTCGGATTTAATTGATAAATAACAATTGCATATGTGTTTAGAGGATACAATGTGGTTTTGGGGGTTATACATGTGTCTTCAATTGTTGTTCAATTCTAATAAAGAAATCAGCCAGTAAAAAAATGAAGTCAACTTTAAACTGAAAGCACCATATCAGTAGGTACTTAAAACACTTAATTTAGCCAAGCATATCTCTCACACTCTCAGAACACTTGTACTACTTTGTGGGGGGCACATTTTCTACAAAGAATTTTGTAGATTTTAATGCCTCACATGCACAGCCAGCTATTTACAAAATGATAGATCTTGAAAACACAATATCCAGATATACTGGAGAGACACAGCAGTATGGGACACTGGCTGATTACCCTCATGCATCCATGTACATCAGGGATATCAGTCTGCAGTTTTGTTTGTTTTGTTTTCTTTTGTTGTTATTATGTCTTACCTGGTTTGGGAATTAGAGCAACACTGAAATGAGTCCAAGAGTGAACATCTCTCCCTTCCTTTTGTTTCTCTTTTTCATTTTTCACCCCTGGGGCCAATAATCCAATAATCCTAGTCTTTCTTTTTCTTTCTTTCTTTCTTTCTTTCTTTCTTTCTTTCTTTCTTTCTTTCTCTCTCTCTCTCTCTCTCTCTCTCTCTCTCTCTCTCTCTTCCTTCTTCCCTTCTTTCTTTATTTTTCTTTTTTTTCTTTCTTTGTTCTGGGGCCAATGCATTGTGTTTATTGAGTGCCTGTTATATATTAAATATTATTCAGGATACTCAGGACACATCAGAAACTAAAGCAAGGAGCCCTGTGTTCATGGAGCATTCAGTCTATCATGTAACACCACTTCACCTGAGTACTGCTTGTGACCTTGGGAGGTTACTGCAGCTCTCTGCCCAGTGGAAACTGAACTGGGTGTCCTGTAGATGCTGGCCAGGCCAGGTCCCTGACCCACAACCAAAACATGTAGATCAATTTTTAATAATCAATTACACTGGGGAGAGGAAGAGGAAACAGGTACTACTTGCTCCTGCAGCTGATGTTTGCACTAGGGTTAGGGTCAAGGTCAGGGTCAGGGTCAGGGTCAGGGTCATGGGTTAGGATTAGGGGTTAGGGTCACAGTCAGGGGTTAAGGTTAGGGGTTAGGGTCAGGGTCAGGGATAGAAGGTTAGGGTCAGGTTCAGGATCAAGGGTTAGGGTTAGGGTTAGGGGTTAGTGTCACAGTCAGGGTCATGGTCAGTATCACGGTCAGAGTCAGGGTCAGGGTAAGGGTTAGAGGTTAGGGTCGGGGTTGGGGTCAGGGTCAGGGTCAGGGTTAGGATTAGGGGTTCAGGGTCAGGGTTAGGGGTTAAGGGTTAGGGTTTAGGGTCAGGATCAGCGTTAGGGTTAGGGTTGTTTGGGTCAGAGTCAGGGTTAGGTCAGGGTCAGGGTCAGGGTTAAGGGTTAGGGTTAGGGTTAGGGTCAGGGTCAGGGTCAGGGTTAGGGTTAGGGGTTCAGGGTCAGGGTTAGGGGTTAAGGGTTAGGGTTTAGGGTCAGGATCAGCATTAGGGTTAGGGTTGTTAGGGTCAGAGTCAGGGTTAGGTTAGGGTCAGGGTCAGGGTTAAGGGTTAGGGTTAGGGTTAGGGTTAGGGTTAGGGTTAGGGTTAGGTTAGGGTCAGGGTCAGGGTCAGGGTCAGGGTTAGGGGTTAGGGTTAGGGTTAGGGTCAGGGTTAGGGTTAGGGTCTTTCTCATAAAGGCCTCATTTAACTTTAATTACCTCCCAAAGGTCTCCCAAGTAGAGTGAGATCAATACTGCACCCTTTCTTTCTTTCTCTTTCTTTCTTTCTTTCTTTCTTTCTTTCTTTCTTTCTTTCTTTCTTTCTTTCTTCTTTCTTTCTTTTTTATCTTCTGTGTGACCCTGTGTGTGTTGAACATGTCTCATTTGTGGGGGGGTTCACTTGGGAGTGCACATACACATTTGTGTGGTCACACTAGCTGCCTTCCCTCACCACTCTCCTCTCTATTTCATGAGGGAGGGTCTCTCAGTGGGCCTGGAAGATCTGATTCAGCTAGTCTAGCTACCAGTTTACCTCAGTGGCCCCCAAGCACTGGGATTCTAGGTGGATCTACATATTCTCCTGACTTTTATATAGATGCTGGAGATCTGATCCCTGCTTCTCATGCTTGAACAGTAAGCATCTCCTCTACTTGACTGTCCCCTAGCCCAGTATCTCACCCCCTTAACACCTCACAATGGAGATTGCATCTCAAGATGAGTTTTAGTGTGAACATTCAAACCATAGCAAACACAATTATATTGATGTTTGCTTTATTCAGTTTTAGTCTGTTTTGGTTCATGGAGACCCTAGTTACAAAGTGTAGTGAAACACAACTGTAGTCCTGGCTACTCTGGAGTCTGAGACAGGAGGATCACTTTAGCTCGAGGCCAGTCTGTCTCTAAAAACAAAATACAGTATAAACCATTAAGGTGACTCAGGCCTGTAATCCAGGAACTAGAGAGGTAGAGGCTGGAAGTTCCAGCTTGAGGCTAGCCTGGAGCTACGCAGGGAGACCCTATCTCAAAAACAAAAACCAGCTGGGTATGACAGTGCAAGCCTTTTGTCCCAACACTTGGAGAGATGGAGACAGGAGAATCTGGTGTTCAAGCTTCAGCCTCAGCTACAGAAACAAGTATAGAGGCCAGTTTGAGTTGTTCAAGACTCTCAAAAAACAAAAACAAGACGAGAAACTTTTGGTTATTCTATCACTTAATGAGCGCTCTCCTTTTATTTTGTAAAATGAAAGCTACCCCAATTCATAAATCATCAAAAGCCATTTAGTCTAAAAAAACTTGTGATTTTGTCCTTTGGCAAAGATAAACTGTTCATATAGGATCCCATGGAAGATAGCAAGAACGTTTAAATGGATAAATTAAGGTAATAGGCTGTTACAGTGAAAGTGAACTGACCGAGATGAAATACTACCAAGTAAATAAAAACACAAAATGTTTAAGCTGCCCAGAGCAGCTCTGAATTATTTATTCTGTTTATTTGAAGTTGCTTTTTAATTTGAAATATAGCTAATTAAATCTATCCTGTGTACTTTTGCAAATATAAATGGTAATCACCATTATATCTCTAGTTATATAAAAATTTTAACAAAGTGAGGCTTTAATTTAATTTAGTGTCTTTTCAGATGTTTCTAAAATCTTGGCTTAGATTTTTAAAACATGGGGGCTGAAGGTACAGCTCAATTGTTCGGGTGCTTGCCTGGCATTTGTGGGTTCCATCTCTAGTACCATTAAGCAAATCAAAACAAACAGGTAACCTAGAAGATTGATGGTATGATTGCATACACTTTGTGCACATATAAATAAAATGGTAATGTTTGTATACCCTCTATCCACATTTTCTTGTTTACTTATTGTTGCTTTAATTCATTTTGTGTGTGTACATGTGTGTGAGTGACTGCAGGCATGCCTGTGCTACATGTGTATCGAGGTAAGAGAACAAGTTTGTTGGAGTTGGTTCTCTCCTTCCACTTTCCACCTTGTTTTAAGGCAGGCCTTTCTTTCTCTCTTTCTCTCTCTCTCTCTCTCTCTCTCTCTCTCTCCTTTCTTTCTCTCCCTTTCTCTTTCTTTCTTTACTTTCTTTCTTTCCTTCTTTTTCTTTCTATTTTTCTTTCTCTCTTTCTCTCTTCCTTTCTCTCCCTCTCTTTCTTTCTCTCTTTCTTTCTTTCTCTCTGTCTTTCTTTCGCTTTCTCTGTCATTCTTTCTCTCTGTCTCTTTCTCTCTCTCTTTCTTTCTCTTTTTCTTTCTCTCTCTTTGTCTCTTTTTCTTTCTCTCTCTTTCTTTTTCTCTCTTTCTTCCTTTCTCTCTTTCTCTGTCTCTCTTTTGTTCTCTCTCTTTCTCTTTTTCTTTTTCTTTTTCTCTCTGTCTTTCTTTCTCTCTTTCTCTTTCTTTTTTCTTTCTCTTTCTCTTTTTTCTCTTTCTCTCTTCTTCTTTCTCTCTTAATCTCTCTCTCTTTCTGTCTCTCGCTTTCTTTCTCTCTCTTTCTTTTTTCTCTGTCTTTCTTTCTCTCTCTCTCTTTCTCTCTCTCTTTGTTTCTCTTTCTCTCTCTTTCTTTATCTCTTTCTCTCTCTCTCTCTCTCTCTCTTTCTTTCTTAAGACAGGATTTCTCTGTGAGGCTTTGGCTGTCCTGGACTCACTCTGTACACCAGGCTGGCCTTGAACTCACAGCGATCTGCCTACTCAGAGTGCTGGGATCACAGGCTTGGGCCACCACACCTGGCTGAGGCAGTCATTCTTGTTTCCGCCATTGTTCTGAGTACTCCAGTCTATCTAGCCCAAGATCCCATCTCACCTCACGTAGAAGTGATGGGATTATAGATGAACAACACCTCATCTAATTAGATGTATTTATTTTTATTTTATGTATATGGTTGTATTGCCTGCATGTATGTTTGTACACCTTGGGCATGCAGTACTTAAGGAGTCTAGAAGAGAGCATCGGGTCTCCTGGGATGGTAGTTACAGACTGCTGTGAGCAACCATGTGGGGGCTGGGAATTGAACCCAGGTCCTCTGGAAGAGCAGACAGTGCTCTTAACTGCTGGAATCAGCTCTCCAGGCTCCCAGTTTTTCATGTGGTTTCACATGAACTCAGATCACAAGGTTTGTGTAACTTTTACTGCTGAGCCATTCCTTGGCCCTGTTGTTTTGAAACAGGGTTTCACTGTGTACCCCTGGCTGCGGCCTGGAACTCACTGTGTGGACCAGGCCAACCCTGAACATAGTCAATAATCTGCTTCTACCTCCCAGCCTGTGGGTCACCATGCCCGACCTGAACTTTTGTTGATTCTCCAGCCCCATCTCCCAAGTGCTGAGATTACAAGTGTTATCACCACATCTGGCTCCCACGAACTTCAAGTCATGCTTAGGTTGCTTATAATACCTAACATGGTATTATCAGTGTTTTATAAGTATCTGTTACATTGTTTATGAAATAATAAGAGAAATAGACTTGTTTCACGCAGGCACTGTTTTGCTGCCACTACTGTTTTTCTGTTTTGGTTTTTGAAGACAGAGTCTCTCTATGTAGCCCAGACTGGCCTGGAACTTGTTACAGTCCTCCCGTCTCATTCTGTTCAGTGTGGAGATTGGAGGTGTATGTCACCATACCATCCTTTTACCCTTCTTCCTTTTCCTCTTTTAACCCAGTCTCATGTATCTCTTTTTCATTTAATATTGTTTAACTTATTATTGATGAGGGGTGTTACACATGCTACAGCCCTCCTGTGGAAGCCAGAAGCTAATTTTGGGGAATCAGTTCTATCTACCATTGGATGAGTTCTAGGGATGGAACTCAGGTCACCAGGCTTACATGGCAAACACCCTTATCTTTCTGGCTCTCTCTGTTTTTTTAGGTATGTACCATAGAATAGCCTTGAATTTCCATTCTTCCCAATATTATATCTTATACTCTAGGATCAATGGTAATTAATGGCATAGGCCACAATGTAAGGTGTATATACTGCTGCAGATTGAGCTTACATGTAGCACTGTTTTTGATGTTTTTTGAGGCAAAGCCTTACTATGTAGTGTTGGCTCTGTGAGAACTGGCTATGCAGTCCAGCCTGCCCTAAACTCAGGAGTTCTGGGATTACAAGCATGTGTCTCTGTGCCTGGCATGTCCATGCCTTTCATAATTAAATTGTTTGTCATAGTGGTATAAAGACCATGGAATTTGTAGCCAACAGTGTTTAGTCTGTATGCATCTTTCTTAAAATGTAGAGTAAGGCTGTAACTCCTGTAACTCTAGCATTGTGGGGCTGACAGGATTGTGATTTGAAGGGGTCTGTCCCAAAAAAACATTTTTGAAGTCTGACTGCAAAATTGTGGATGTGGTGTGTCCTCCAAGGTTCTTGTGTTAAAGACTTAATTCTCAGTATGGTGAGGAGACCTTCCAGAGGTGGCATACAGTGAGAGGCTGTTACCTCACTGCTCTGTGATATCTCACACTGTTCTAGTGTTCCCCTCAGCTATATTTTTGCTACAACAAGTTGTTATAAGAGCCAGCTGTGGCAACATGGATGAGTCATACTGACAGTAATACCTTTCAGTAAAGTTTAGAAGAAAAGATTAAAGAGTGGTACACCATGCCTGTGACCTCAGCACTTGAGAGGTAGATGCTGGGGAATCAGAACTTCAAGACAATCATCAGCTACAATACAAACTGAGGTCAAGGTCAGCCTGGGCTTGCCACGGACCAGCCCAGTCAGGCTCCCTGCGTCCACGGCAAAATCAGAGGTTTGGATGTCAGGAAGGCACAGTTTCAAGGGAATGACAGTCAGAGACCACACTGGAGAGTGATTCTACTGCTGTGATTTTACTGAAGTCAGACTAATAATTTTATAATAATTACATAAGGAAACACCTTAAAGTTGGCATATTTCCCAGAACACTTAGATTTTTACCAAGAATACAAAGTTTACATTTTAACTCAAAAATGTAGTCAAACATAAAGCAGTGCCCACAAGAAATCTTGGCCTGAGAACTTTTTGATCAAAGCAAACAAAGGAAAAGAAACCTCAAACTGTAGTTTCATTATTGCTAATCAATGAAGAGGAAAGTCAGGAGCTAAGTCAGATGCCTGCCAAAATCTTTCTCTGTATCAAAATCTAAATACACCTTTGTTAACCCTCCTCCCATATGTCTTGTTAAAAATTTACAATCTTCCCTAGAAACAAGACAATAAGGGGGGCAAGCTCAAGTCAGCTGTACTTCTCATGCTATTTTTTTCTAAGAAGGAGCCCATTATTTTTTCACTATTCTTATAATGCTTTTAATACTAAATCTAATTCATTACTTCTCTTAAAACTACTTTTCTTCCACCCTATTCTTGTTAAAGCTTTTGGTAATCTATCAAAAATATATTTCCTTGAATAGTTAATTGTGCTGTTTTAGGAATCATAGAGAAAGATCAAAAAACTCATTAATCCAGCCCCACAACCACAACCGAAAAAGCGTAGAGACCCTAGACTGCATCTTTTTAACTTAGGTGGTTGGGGAGACCTGCTATTGACCTCCAGGGAGGGAATTTCTGAGGAAAGCGTATCTCCCACCCTGTAGCACAATCTATTGACACTGGCGACACTGGAGTGGGTGTAGCTTCGGTTATTATGCAATCTTGTCTCAAAACCCAAAAGAAGGGTGGGGGAGATGGATCAGTAAGCATGAAGCATGGATCAGTAAGTAAGCTGTGGAAGCATGAATACCTTAGTTCCAATTCCTAGCACCCATGCAAAAGTAGGACAGGCCTCAAGTGCCTGCAACCCTGACATTTATTTTTCTCAGTAAAACTAGTACCGTGAGGAATTATTATTTGAAGCTGCATTTTTGTTTCTTTTCTTTGTTTTTCTTAAACCGAGGGACAATTTTTATTAGAGTTTGAGAGAAAGCAACGGTGAAGATAAACTGTGAATCATGACAGTGGAGTTCAGCAAGCAGGGGCCTGGTGGAAGGAGAGCTTCAGAGGAAGCCCAGCGTGCCAGCAAAAGCATTTCTGACATTGGCCAGCATTGGAAAGAAAAAGATAAAGAGAAAATGCAGTTAATAGGCTTAGCTGAGAAACAGCATATTAGTAACAGGAACTTTAAATTAAGACTCCACAACAATGGGAGTTTTAGCCAGGCCCACTGGTACCAACTTGTAATTGCAGCGACTGAGAAGCTGTGGCAGGGAGATCACAAGTTCAAGCCCTGCCTGAGCTACAAAGTGAGTGAGTTCAAAGCCAGCTTGGGCAACTTAGTGAAACTCTATCTCAAAATAAACAGTGAAAAGGAATAAACCAGACCTGGTATGGCACATGCCTATAGTCACAGAATCTGGGAGGTAGAGGCAGGAAGATTGGGAGTTCAAATTCAGCCTCAGCTATATAGCAAGTTGGAGGCCAGGCTGCGCTAAATGAGACCTTATCTCAAAAACTTGGGTCACTGTAACAAGGAGAGTAATTTGCACACACACCTGGGTTCTGAATGCTTTTCTGTTGCAGCTTTTCATCAGTACTAGCATGTACCTGGCATGACAACATTTAAAGTATTAATCAAAATACATTTTACATGGCTAAAACTATAGAAAAGTAAAAAGGTCACAGGTGATACAGCTCAGTGGTAGAGGTGCTTGGCTTACCCAGAAGGCACAAAGTGTTAGGTTCAATCCCATCCTGATAACAAGCCAAAAAAAAAAAAAAAGCAGAGGAACTGGGAACTGTCAGACAAATTACAGCCATGCCAGAAACAATCAGGCTCTCCAGCTCACTTTGTGTCCATATCCTAAGGGAACCTGAGTTTCTTAATTTTTGTTTGTTCAGTTCACCTTAGATTCAGTAGGAGTTGTTTCCTTCTTTATATTTATTTAATTATTTGGATAAGATAGCACTGTGTTGCCACAGTGGGCCTCAAGCTCCTAATCGCCTCTTCTTCCTTTCAGCTTCCCTTGTAGTGGGGATTGTAGCCTCCTGCCCAGCTTGAGCTAACTTAAGTAGATTCTGATTTTTTTTTTCTTTTCTCTTCCTTTTTGATCAGTCATGCATCCTTTCTTCCCTGTTTTTCTTTTTTTAAGTTAACTGTATTTACTTAAGATTCATTTAGTTTTATGTGCATAAATGTTTTGTCTGCATGTACGTATGTGCATCACTTGCCTGTCTGGTGCTCGTGGAAGCCAAAAGAGCACTCGCTGGAGCTGGTGTTGTGGCACTGATGAGTTCTTCCTCTGCAGAAGCAGGAAGTATTCTTAACCACATGCCATCTCTCCAGCTTCCTGTGGTTTTGTTCTTGTTTGTTTTGTTGTTGTTTGTTTTTAAAGGAAGGCTTTATTTTGACTTATCAAGTTTCTTATCTGTTACAAACCTATTCATCATTTTGTGTATTTTACACACAAATAGTTGTCTGAGAAAGCTCACTTGCCGTGGTACAAGGGTCAGAGAACAACTTTGTGGGGCTGGTTCTCTCCGCCTTTCTGTGGGTCATGGGGACTCCAGCTCAGGTTTCTCAGCTCTCAGCTCGCACACACTCCTTCACCTGCCGAGCCATCTCTCTGCCCTTTGTTTTTTTGCTCTCTAAGAGAGGATCTCACATAGCTTGGACTGACCTCATGCTCATGTAGCCACCCATGGCGTTTTGTCTTCTCTAGGAGGTCCCACTTGAGCTCTGGTATCACAGGCACACACCAACCCTCTGCTTTTGAAGGAGCCTTACAGAATACTTAAATCACTGTCTCAGGAAACAGATCAAAACAAAGTAAAACAAAAAAAAATTTAAAAATACTTATAAGTAAACAAACAATAATGTAGAGCTCCTTTTTAAAACTTTATTTGGAGTGTTCAGACCTCAACCTCCCTTCCAACCTCTGAGAGAAGGTAGTGGGGAAAAGGAGCTCCTTTACTTATCCTGGCTGTTTAGGGATATCCCAGTCTCCATCAAGAGCAGACGCAGCCAGCAGGCTAGGAAAAGCTACTCCCCATCTTTCTACTCCAAACCGCCATACCAGCTGTCTCTCTCTCTCTCTCTCTCTCTCTCTCTCTCTCTCTCTCTCTCTTTCTCTCCTCGGTCTCTCTAAACTGCTATGTGCCACATGACAGCACCTAAGGCCACACCACTCTTTCTGGGCTCTCAAATTTAAATTCTCAGTCTTAGACCAGGCCCCTCTTTGTGCAGTTACCAGCTAGAAAAAGCCTCGCCCCAAAGGCTACAATTAACAGCTATGGACACCAATAGTCCAACCAAAATCCTACACTTGGGATTAAAACAAAAACATATTTACATAACATAACTGACTTTATAAAGAAACCAAAACTCCCATTACAGGGCTTTTCTGTATAACCCTGGCTGTCCTGGAACTCTCTATGGACCAGACTGGGCTCAGGGATGTGATCGCCTCTGCACCACTACCACCTATTGGTGTTGATGGTGTTCTTTTTGCTTTCTCTCTTCTGGTTTTTATTTGGTTGTTTTTTTGTTTTTTCAAGACCTGGTTTCTCTGTGTAGCCTTGGCTGTCCTGGACTCTCTTTATAAACCAGGCTGGCCTCAAACTCATAGATATCTGCCTGCCTCTGCCTCCGAGAGCTGGGATTAAAGGTGTGTGCCACCAAACCTGGCTTTTTGTTGGATTCTTTCCACCACTCCCCTCACCTCCACACTTCCCAGGCAGGGTTTCTCTATGTAGCCCTGGCTGCCCTGGACTTGCTTTGTAGACCAGACTGGCCTCGAACTCACAGAGATCTGCCTGCCTCTGCCTCTCTGAATGCTGGGATTACAGCTGTGTGCCACCATGCCAAACAAACTAGAAGAAAAAAAACAAAGGGCATTTCTTTTCTTTTCTTTTCTTTTCTTTTCTTTCTTTCTTTCTTTCTCTCTTTTTCTTTCTCTTTCTCTCTCTTCTCTCTTTCTCTTTCTCTCTGTCTTTTTTTCTCCCTCTTTCTTACTTTCTTTCTTTCTCTCTCTATCTCTCTCTCTTCCGTCCTTTCTTTCTTTCTTTCTTTCTTGAGACAGGGTTTCTCTATGTAGCCTTGGCTGTCCTAGAACTCAATCTTTAGACCAGGCTGGCCTTGAACTCAGAGATCTTCCTGCTTCTTGTTGTTGGATTATTTTTCTTTTCTTTTCCTTTTCTATTTTGTTTTGTTGGTTTTATTTTTTGAGACAGGGTTTCTCTGTGTTGCCTTGGCTGTCTTGGACTTGCTTTGTAGACCAGGCTGGTCTTGAACTTACTGCCTGCATCTGCCTCCCTGGGTGCTGTGATCAAAGGTAAGTGTCACCATGCCCAGCTTCTTCTTTTCTTTTTTTCTTTCTTTAAAAAAAAATATAATATTACATTTAGTGTCAGGTGGTGGTGTTGAAAGCCTTTAATTTCAGAACCTAGGAAGCAGAGGTAGGCAGATATCTGAGTTGTGAGACTAGCCTTGTCTATAAGAGTAAATTTCAGCACAACCAGGGCTCCACAGAGAAACCCTATCTCAAAACAAACAAAAATGTGATAGTCAGTGGGCTGCAAATGTAGCTCAGTGGCAGATCATTTACCTAGGGTATGAGTTAAATTCCCAATACCACAAAAAGAAATCAAAATACCCTGATAGACAAAATCTACATCTAATGAGATAAAATACCTAGTAACTACTGTGACCCTGCAGCTGAGATTTACAAGATTGACAGCAAAACAAAGAGATAATGACAGATATACTCTGATACCTCATAGACCCCTGGGGTAAAATTATAGATCAACAAGAAACTGAGAAAGAACTGAATAACTATCAGGAAGGGAGTCCAATCCTTCTACAGCTGCTTCCTCTTTCCTTTTTTAAGAGACATCCAGAATGTCTATTCTTTCCCCCACACAAAATAGGGACAGGACTGGGTGAGATGTGGGTTTCTCCATTTTGCTGAATATTCTTTGCCAATGAGAGATCTCATCCCCAGTGGAACTGTCCCCCCAACACACACAGACACAGATACACACACAAAACCACCTTCCTCTAGTGTGGGCTTTCAGTTAACCCTGAGTCACCTGAGGAAATGGTGTAACTGTCCAGAGGCAATAGGCAGGCAAGACCTCAAGATTCAACCCTACCACCACTCTTGCTGCTAGAACTGTGTGCAGATTCAAGTCCCAGCAGGCCCCAGAGTGAGGTTCCAAGTGAGACCTGTGAAGAGGTATACAGGGCTTGGAAAGAATCACTTGAATAAACACATTTATATAGTTGGAGATCCAGGGCACATGTGTAAGAAGGACTGTGAAAGATATTGGATAATGGTGAAGAAAATATAAAACTGAATCTGTTTATAAATATAAACCCAGTAACAAGATTCTTCATTTAATGTTGTCACCACAAGAATTCCAAAAGACCTTAAAGATGGGTGCAGAAGCACATGCCTCTAATTCTGGCCTTAAGGAGTCCAAGGAAGGAGAATCTGAGAGTTTGAGGCCAACCTGGGTATTGTGAGTATGCTGTGTCAAACATAGATGATCGTGTCTGTGTCTTTCCACAATGTCAGAATTTATTGAGTTTACAAGCTATAGTGATTTTGTTGGCTGGAAATTGCCAAGTATTCCAAGTTCTCTTAACAGATGATTATTGACAAACACAAGTTCTTTTATCCTAATCTATTTTTACTTTTAATTTTGTGTGCGGTATTACACGTTTGTGTTATGCACACATGTGCCTGTGTGTGGAGGCCTGAAATTGTTTTACTCTCCACTGGGGCTGGATAGATGGCTCAGGGATTAAGAGCACTTGTTGCTCTTGCAAAGGACCTGTGTTCAATTCAAGCACCTACATGGTGACTCACAACCATCTATAACTTCAAATTCAGGGGATCTTATGGGTCCCTTGAACCCCTAACACATACACATGGTACATATACATACATGCAGGCAAAACACTCATACACATAAAATACAAAATTAAAAAATTAAAGCATTATTTTTAAATAGGTGTGTGTGTGTGTGTGTGGCTATGTATAGGTATGTGAGCATGAGTGCAAGGGCCCACTAAGGTAAGAGATATCAGAGCCCATGGAGATGGAATTACAGGTGGCTGTGAGGTGTCTGATGTGGGTGCTGAGAACAGTTTATGAGTAGTATTCACTTTTAACTGCTGAGCCATCTATCCAGACCCTCCTTATTTGTTTGTTTGTTTGTTTGTTTGTTTGTTTTTGAGGCAGGGTCTCATTATACATCCCTGGCTGGCCTGGAACTAGCTGTGTAGACCAGGATGGCTGGCATTAAACTCACAGAGATCTGACTGCCTCTGCCTCTTCAGTGTTGGCATTACAGATGTATTCATCCTCTCATACCTGGCAGCCACCTTTATTTTTTGACATAAGGTCTTAGTTAGGGTTTCTATTGCTGTGATAGAACACTATAGCCAAAATCAATTTGAGGAAATGATTTACATGGCTTATACTTCCATCATAGCCCATTATCTAAGGAAGTCAGGACAGGATTAAATAGGGCAGGAACCTGGAGACAGGAGCTGAGCAAAGGCCATGAACATGCTGCTTAAGCACTTGATTCTCATGGTTCATTTGGCCTGCTTTTTTGTAGCATCCAGGATCACCAGCCCAAGCATGACACCATCCATGGTGAGCTGGGTCCTCTCACATCAATAATCAATTTAAAAAATGCAGCCTGACATGATGATCTATGCCTATAATCCCAGCACTTTAGGAGGCAGAAGTAGTTGGATATCTGTGAGTTCAAGGTCAACCTGATCTACAAAGTTAGTCCAGGACAGCCCAGGTTACACAGGTGAACCCTGTCTCAAAAAACAAAAACAAAACAAAATGAACCAATACATGATCTCACACTAAATCTGGAGTTTATTCACTCAACAAGGTAGTCGGGCCAATGAGGTTCAGAGATCTGCTTGTCTTCACACTGAAGGGTTATCTCAGGGACACACTTCACACCTGTCATTTTGTGTAAATTCTAAGGATCCAGACTCAGGTCCTTGTGCTTATGAGGCAGGTACTGAGCCATCTCTTAATCCTTTTTATTCCAATTGTAACTACTAATATTAACTCATATCACACAGTTACTATATCTGTATGTATATCTGTTGTTACAGAATGGCTATAAAAGGATTAAAGAGGCTTTACTCTAAGCAAAGGCTGATGGAGACACAGAGGGCATCTCAGGAATCTCAGGCTCTTAGTTAATTTGTTAACCCTCTCTCTCTCTCTATGGAGAGCTGCTGGAGGGCTTGCCACAGAGTAAAGCCAAAGTCACAGATCGGAGCCAAGACTCAATTTTGAGCTGGGTATGGTAGTGGCACACACCTTTAATCCAAGCACTCAGGAGGCAGAGGCAGGCAGATCTCCGAGGTCTAGACCAGCCCAGTCTACATAGTAAATCCCAGGGCAACCAACATCATGAGACCCTGGGTCAGAAAATAAACAAAACTCATGGTTGAGTCGAGGTGCTCAAGTGAGATGCAGGACTCAGTTCAGGGGGACAATAAGCCATCTATGCAGTGTAGACCAAGCTGAGCTGAAGATATTGGACAGGCAGATCTTGTCTGTTTGTCCTTTGCATATTGGTTCCTTGACATGACACATATTAGTATATGGTCAGATGATAGCTAAGTAGGGGTTGTGACCATCACAGTGTTCGATTTTTTTCTTGTGTGTATTTGTGTGTGTGTCTGTGTGTTTGTGTTCAGACATGTGTGAGTGTGTACATGTAAAGGTCCAAAGTTGATGTCTGGTGTTTTCCTCAGTTGTATACTCCCTCTTCTAACTCTTCTTCTTCTTCTTCTTCTTCTTCTTCTTCTTCTTCTTCTTCTTCTTCTTCTTCCTCCTCCTCCTCCTCCTCCTCCTCCTCCTCCTCCTCCTCTTCCTCCTGTTCCTCTTACTCCTCCTCCTTCATCTTATTATTATTTTGAAGCAGGGTATCTCACTGAACCTGGTGCTGGCCAGAAAGCTCCTGTTTTTTGCCTCTCCATCACTAGGATTACAGGTGTGAACCACTATACATGGGTGCTAGAGATTGAATTCATGTTTGCATGGCAAACACTTTACCTACTAAGCCATCTTCCCAGCTCTCTAGTGTGCTCCTCTGTTTGGAGTTTAAGTGTTAATTTTGTGTCTTTCTTCAATCTGGTGGGTCTGATCATTTCTGTCTGGGTCTTTCTGATATCTTAATATGTCTTTGTGATCATCTGGGCTCAGTGTATTTTGATAACTTTATGGTATGACATCCTTTTAAGGTGGATGTGGTAATCCACATCCTAGTAGTCAGGAGGCAGAGGCAGATGAATCTCCGTAAGTTCAAGGACAGCCTAGTTTTGAATTATTTATTTATTTATTTGTTTATTTGTTTGTTTATTGAGACAGGGTCTCAGTATGTAGATGTAGCTATCCTGGACCCCATTATCATGACCAGGTCAAAGATATTCTTTTGTTTTCTCTTTTAGACTTACTCAATTTTTTTGTGGATGAGTGTTTTGCCTACATGTGTGCATGGATACCACATGTGTATCTGGTGCACAGAGAGGCCAGAAGAGGGTGTCATATCTTATGGAACTGGAGTTACAGACAGTTGTGGGTGCCAGGAAACAGACCTGGGTCCCCTACAAGAACAGCAAGTCCTTGTAAACAGTGAGCCATCTCTCTAGCCCAAGGAATGAGATAATTTTAAAGATACTTGTGCCTTTCCCTTTGGGTATTAACTGTTAAAAGAACACCCCCCCCCAAAAAAAAAGAAAACTCCCCAAATCATTGGAATTTCTCCAGGAATCTCATGATGGGAGAATGAAAAGTCTCTGAATCCTGGTGACAGCCATGGAGAAGTTTGTCTGGAAGGAAGATTTCAGTCTGAGAACTTGTCAGGTCACTTTGCAGGAGAGACTGGAGCTGGCCGGCAATGATGGTAAGCAAGGCCACACCTTGAGCAGCACTGCTAAATTATTTAAACTGAAGCCTGGGCTGGAGAGAGAGCTCATGGGTAAGGCCACCTGCCAAGCCTGACAACCTGAGTCAGTCACCAGCATTTGTCTGACCTCCACTTGAGCGCTGTGGCCTCTCACAGATAAACAAATGTAACAGCAGCAGCAGCAACAGTAAGAAGCCTGTTACATTGGACTACTCAGTGGAGATAGAACATTTGCCTTGTAAGTAGGAAGCTCTGCGTTCCATTCCTAGCACTGAATAAATGGCTGTGGTGGTACATGCCTTTAATACCAACACTGGGGAAGATGGAGGAGCAGAAGTTCAAAATCATCTATGGCTGCATATCAGATTGAGGCTAGCCCTTTCTGTATTAGACTCTGTCTCCAAAATAAATAAATGAAACAGAATAAACTTAAAACTCAGCTGGGTGCAGTGGTGAATGTCTGTAATCCCAGCACTTGGGGAGGCAGAGACAGGCAGATCTCTGTGAGTCTGAGACCAGCCTGGTCTACAAACCTGGTCTACAGCCAAGGTTACATAGAGAAACTCTGCCTCCAAAAACCAAAACCTAAAACAAATAAACACAAGCCTAAACCTCAACCCCATGTCAGGACCCCAAAGATGTATTTGTACTGTTTGTGCATGCTTGTTTGCACGTATGTGTGTGTGTGTGTGTGTGTGTGTGTGTGCATGTGTGTGTGTGCGTGCATGCGTGTGTGTGTGTGTGTGTGTGTGTGTGTGAGAGAGAGAGAGAGAGAGAACTTTTGTTCTTCACACTGAATAGTTATCCTTTCTATTTCTTGTCCGTTTAATTTGCCTTTCAGGATAGGTGGCTATCTTAGAATTTCTATTGTTGTGATAAAACATCATGACCAAAGCCATGTGTGATGGTACACACCTTTAATCCTAGCATTTAGGAAGCAGAGGCAAGTGGATCGCTGGGATCTCTGTGAGTTTGAGGCCAGCCTAGTCTACATAATGAGTTTTAGTACAGCCAGAGCTACACAGTGAGACCCTGTCTCAAACAAAGAAAAAAAAAAACAGTCACTAAAATCAGCTTGGGGAGGAAAGGATTTATTTCGTCTTACATTTTGTAATCCATCATCCAAGAAAATTAAGTCAGAAACTCAAGCCAGGAACTGAAGCTGAAACCATGGAGGAAGGCTTGTTTCCCAGGGATGCTTAGATTGCCTTATCATACACCCCAGAACAACCTGCCCAGGGATGGTACCACCCACAATGGGCTGGCTATTCCTACAGCAATCACTCATAAGAAAATGCACCACAGGATAATTTGGTGAGGCATTTTCTTAACTGAGGTTCCCTCTTCCCAAATGAGTCTATCTTGTATTAAGTAGACATAAAAGTAGCTGGCACAGCCTAGCTAGCTCGGGCATTAACTCCAGTAACATTATTTCTTTTTACTAGGAGAGCCAAGAAGACTTACTGAAAGGACCAAACTTAATACGGCTCTAAGTTAAAAAACGGCTTTCCTCCAGTCTTTAAACTGCCTTTCTTTGAGTCTTAGCTGAGTGGAAAAATACTAAGTTTACCCTGAGACATCAGTCTGCTGAGACAGATAAGAGACAAGAGAGAGAAATCCTACCACCCTGCAGGCTGCTGCTTTGAACCAGCCTAGCAACTGCACTGCAGATGACTTCTAGGAAGCAGCTACTAGCTTCCCTCAACCTTATACAAACTTTGGCCCCTAGCGATGGAGAGCCAATATTTTCCATAGAGCATTGGTCCTCTCTGCCTAGGATAGAGAACACATGTCTTTGCTTATGATATCTTTTGCTCCATGTGATTTCAGCCTAAGTTTCCACCTAACACACACTTTTTTTTAGAAATAAAATTATTTGAAAATTGCATTTGTGTGAGAGGAACCCCAACATCTCTGAGGAGCTCTGTGATCACTCTTCTCGCAGGCCAGACCTTATTTCGGGAACTGTAGTCACACAATTTAATTAGAAAAACCAAATTCAGTGTGAGTGACTAGATGCCAGGATGGCAGGGCCAAGCAGTAGCATCGGATCACCAAAGGTGAGGTAGGCTGAGCCACTGTATATAAATAGCAGCCAAGTCAGCGGACAGAGTAGTCCAGTGTCTCCTCCCACCCCCAGCAAGAATGGCTATTATTAAACGACAGGAGATACTAAACACAGGCAAGGATATGCTTGTATGAGAGCACCTACCATTGCTGGGAATGTAAATTAAATTAGTATAGACATATGGAAAACAGTATGGGAGCTTTTTTTAAAAATTAAAAAAAAGAACGACCATTTAATCCAAAATTCCACTACTGGATGTATATCTAAAGAAAATTAAGTTACTGTGTTCCATGCAGCACTATTCAGGATAGCAGAGAGCTGCAAACAACTGAAGTGCCCCCCAGATAGCTGATGAATGGAGAGATAAAAATGCAATACACGGAACAGATTATTCTGAAGCTATAGAAAAGATGCTGTACAGTTATTGGCAACAACTTAGGTAATACTGTGGGGGACTTTGTTGGTATGATTTGGTTTGGTTTGGTTTGGTTTCTTTGTGTAACCCTGGATGTCCTGGAACTAACTCTATAGACCCTGCTTGACCAACTGAGAGATCTGCCTGCCTCTGCTGCCTGAGTGCTGGGATTAAAAGTGTGCACTACCACTGTCCAGCTTGCTGCTGCTGCTGCCTCTTCTCTTCCTCCTCATCTGCTTTAATGTGTAAAGATTTTGAAAGTTTATATTTTGACAGAGTCTCATTGTGTAGTTCAGGCTGCTCTCAAGTTGTGATCCTCCTGTCTTAGCCTCTCAAGTACTAGGATTACAGGCATGTGCCATCACTACTGATGACTTCATGTTTTTACCACAAGAAAATAACAGCTGGAGCTGGGTGTGGGCAGGAGGCAGAGGCACGCTGATTTCTGTGAGTTCTAGGCCAGCCTCATCTACAACGTGAGTCCAGGACAGCCAAGGCTACACAGAGAAACCCTATCTTGAAAAAACAAAAAGAAAGAAAAAGAAAAGAAAAATGTGGGCCTATTTACTAAGTGACTAAAAAGCTATAAAATTAGAACCACCACCACCAAACCCCACCACCACCAAAAGACTCAGCAACAGGCTTCCATTTAGCTCTGCCCTTATGATGGACAGCAGTACAAAGCCCTTAGACATTTGGGGATTTAGCTGTGGAGAAGGGGAATTTAGAATACATTTATTTGGGATTTGTGTAGTTTCTATTCACCTTTCTGCTTCCTTACAACATTTTGATTTATCCCAATGTAGGAATGGCTTCCAGGAACTATACCGCAACAACTCACTAGTGAACAGTGAAGAGTATAGTGCTGGGGCTGGAGAGATGGCTCAGGTTAAGAGCACTGGTTGCTCTTCCAGAGGTTCCAAGTTTAATTCCCAGCAACCGAATGGTGGCTCACAACCATCTATAATGAGATCTGGTGCCCTCTTCTGGCCTTCAGGTATTAACTAACTAACTAACTAACTAACTAATTAAAAAGTACGGTGCTGGCTTAGCACACACAGGACCTTGGGTTTGCTCTCCAGCATCACAGATACAAAACATAACAATACATTTAAGCTTTATTATTTATTTAATGTATTTAAGCTTTATTACTATCCAAGAGATATGAAACACACGAATTTCCCTGTAGGCCTTCTTGTTGTTTGTCTGTTTGTTTATTTATCTGAGACAGGGCTTCTCTGTGTAGACCAGGTTGGTCTCAAACTCATAGAGTTCCATCTGCCTGTGTTTTCCTGAGTGTTGGGATTAAAGGTGTGTACCACTATGCCTGGCATATATATATATATATATATATATATATATATATATATATATATAAATTTTATTTGTGTGTGTGTGTGTGTCTGTCTCGATCTGCCCCCCCACCTCTGTGTGTGTGTGTGTGTGTGTGTGTGTGTGTGTGTGTGTACAGGCACCCACAGTGGCTCACAGAGATCAAAATCAGGCATCAGATCATTTGGAACTGGAGTTACAGGCATTTATGATGGCTGCTTGGATCAGAACTCTGGTCCTATGTTAAAGCAGTATGTACTCCAAACTGTAGCCCCTGTGTAGGGCTTCTTTTCTTTTTATCAATGTAACATTTTCTTCTTTTACTCATGCTGTTGTCAAAGATTGACATTCATCTTATATATGGAGGAAATTTGGTGGGGATTTTTCCGAATTTGACAACTATCCTAAAAGTTTATTTGATATTACTAAACAAATTCAAGTGTCATTATAAACTTTGAAAAGCTGGCAATATGGGGAGAAAACCCACCAAGAATATAAATATCGAGGACTGGGTTATCTTAAATTTTTCTATGAGAAATAATATTATGACATCATTGTCATATAAAAGGGTGATTAAAAAGTTAAGTGATGGTGGTGCATGCCTTTAATCCCAGCATTCAGAAGGCAGAGGCAGGCAGATATCTATGTGATCAAGGCCAGCCTGGTCTACAGAATGAGTTTCAGTATAGCCAGGGCTACACAGAGAAACCCTGTCTCAAAAATCAAAACTAGCTCTTGGTTTCATTGATTCTTTGAATTGTTTTATTTGTTTCTAATTCATTGATTTCAGCCCTGAGTTTGATTATTTCCAGCCATCTACTCCTTTTTGGTGTGTCTGCTTCTTCTTTTTCTAGGGTTTTTAAGTGAGCCATTAAGTTGCTTGAATGAGCTAGATACAAACTTAACTTAAAAAAATCAGTAGCAAAAAAAAAAAAATCAGTAGCTCTCCTGTATACAAAAGACAAAAGGGCTGAGAAAGAAATTAGGGAAACAACACCATTCACAATAGCCACAAATGACATAAAGTACCTTGGTGTAGCCCTAACCAAGGAAGTCGAAGACTTGTATGAAAAAAAACTTCAAGTCTCTGAAGAAAGAATTAGAAGAAGATATGAGAAGATGGAAAGATCTCCCATGCTCATGGCTTGGCAGGATTAACAGTAAAAATGGCCATCTTGCCAAAAGCAATCTACAGATTTAAGCAATTCCCATCAAATTTCCAACACAATTCTTTACAGACCTGGAAAGAAAAATTCTCAACTTCATATGAAATAACAAGAAACCCAGAATTGCTAAAACAATCCTCTACAATAAAAAGATCTTCGGGAGGTATCTCCATCCCTGATCTCAAGTTGTACTATAGAGCAACAATACTAAAAACTGCATGATACTGGCATAGAAACAGACTGGTGGATCAATGGAACTGAACAGAAGACCCAGAAATAAACCCACACACTTATGGACATCTGATCTATGACAAAACCATACAATGGAAAAAAGATAGCATCTTCAACAAATGGTGCTGGTCCAACTGGATGTGTACATGTAGAAAAATCCATACTTATCACCCTGCACAAAACTGAAGTCCAAATGGATCAAAGACCTCAACAAAAAACCAGACACATGAAATCGGCTAGAAAAAAAAGTGGGGAATACCCTAGAACTCATTGGTACAGGAGAAAACTTCCTGAACAGAACACCAACAGCACAGGCTCTAAGAGCAACAATCAATAAATGGGACCTCATGAAACTGAAAAGCTTCTGTAAAGCAAAGGACACTGTCAACAAAACAAAGCGACTGCCTACAGATTGGGAAAGAATCTTCACCAACCCTTTATCTGATAGAGGGCTAATATCCAGTATATATAAAGAACTAAAGAAGATGAAAAGCAGCAAACCAAGTAATCCACTTAAAAATGGGGAACAGAGCTAAACAGAGAACTCTGTAGAGGAATATCGAATGGCAGAGAAGCATTTAAAGAAATGCTCAACCTCATTAGCCATTAAGGAAATGCAAATCGAAACAACCCTGAGATTTCACCTTACACCCATCAGAATAGCCAAGATGAAAAACTCAAGTGACAACACATGCTGGAGAGGTTGTGGAGAAAGGGGAACCCTTCTCCACTGCTGGTGGGAATGTGAACTTGTACAACCACTCTGGAAAGCAATCTGGCACTTTCTCAGACAACTAGGAATAGTGCTTCCTCAAGATCCAGCTATACCACTCCTAGGCATATATCCAAAAGAGGCTCAATTACACAAAAAGGACATTTGCTCAACCATGTTTGTAGAAGCTTTATTTGTAATAGCCAGAAGCTGGAAACAACCCAGATGCCCCTCAACTGAAGAATGGATGCAGAAATTGTGGTACATCTATACACTGGAGTATTACTCAGCAATGAAAAATAAGGAAATCATAAAATTTGCAGGTAAATGGTGGGATCTGGAAAGGATCATCCTGAGTGACTTGTCCCAGAAGCAAAAAGACACACACAGTATATACTCACTCATATAAACATACAACATAGGATAAACCCACTAAAATCTGTACATCTAAACAAAGAGAGGAGCCTAACTAAAATGCTCAATCCCCATCCTGAAAGGCAAAGAGGATGGACATCAGAAGAAGAAGAAAACAGGAAACAACCTAGAAACCTGCTACAGAGGGCCTCTGAAAGCCAGAAGAAGAAAACAGGAAACAACCTAGGAACCTGCCACAGAGGGCCTTTGAAAGGCCCTGCAGACTATCAAAGCAGATGCTGAGCCTGATGGCCAACTGACGGCAGAATGAATGGAATTTTATGTAAGAAGTAGGAAATAGCAAGAGCTGGAGAGGACAGAAACTCCACAAGGAGAACAACAGAACAAGAAAATTTGAACACAGGGAACTTCTCAGAGACTCATACTCCAACCAAGTACTGTGCATGGAGATAACCTAGAACCCCTGCATAGATGTAGCCCATGGTAGTTCAGTGTCCAAGTGGGTTACATAGTAATGGGAATAGGGACTGCCTCTGACATAATCTGATTGGCCTGCTCTTTGATCACCTCCTCCTGAAGGGGGAGCAGCCTTACCAGGCCACAGAAGATGACAATGCAGCCACTCCAGATGAGAACTGATAGACTAAGATCAGAAGGAAGGAGAGGAGGACCTCCAGTATCAGTGGACTTGGGGAGGGGCATGCGTGAAGAAAGGGGAGGGAGGGTGGGATTGGGAGAGGAGGTGGGAGGGGCTTATGGTGAGATACAAAATGAATAAAGTGTAATTAATAAAAGTTAAATAAAAAGTTAAAAAAATTCAAAACCAAGCCAGGTCTGGTGGCACATGCCTGTAATCCCAGCAATATGGGAGGCTGAGGCAGTTAGATCTCTGTGAGTTCAAGGCCAGCCTGGTCTACAAAGTGAGTCTAGGACAACCAAGGCTACACAGAGAAACCCTGTCTCAAATTAAAAACAAACAAACAACAAAACACCAAAAAAAAAAAGAAAAACAAAAACAAAACCCAAACCAAACCAACTAACCAAGATCAAAGATCAGCAAATTGTTTGAAATAATATAGAGATATACAGTGGCCCATTTCAATTATTTGTTTGTTCTACACATGTGTCTCACTTGCCAACTATACTTTGAACTGAAGGCTGGTAACAGGACAGCAAACAGGCATAAGTAATCTGTGACAGCATGGTGTTCTCAGCATAAGATGGAGCAGGCCCTAACACATATGACCTGTGTTAACAGCAACTTGTCCTAATGCTTTTACAAAATAGAAGGCAAAAGCAGTTCTAGGAAGGAAGGGTTTCTTTTGGTCCATGGTCCACAGGTATTGATCTGCCATGCTGGGAAAATGTGGTGACAGGAGTGTGAGGCAGCTGGTCACATTTCTTCTATAGTCAGGAGTCAGAGACGAATACTGATGCTCAGCTCACTTTCACCTAATTTTAAATTATGACTCAGTCCAGGCCCTTAGCCCATGGAATGTGCTGCTCACATTCAGGGTGGGTTCTCCTCACTTAAACCTTTCTAGGAATGTGCTCACAGGCACACTGAGAGCCATTTTCTCCCAGGTGTCTCTATATCACAACACGCTTGTAATTAAGAATAGCCATAATATAGTCTGTAATGATTTCTTTGTGATTATGATCAATATGACAAAGCTGCGGTTCTTGGATCTAACTCACATATGGGTTCAATGTTGTTGTAAATGAAAATGAGTGTTGCACTATATAAAGTTTATTATTAGCCCTAGGATTATCACAGCAGTATCATCTAGCCCATTATCACAAATAATAAGACACAGACACATGTTAGATTTTATTATTTTTTAATTTTTATTAGGCTGGGGAGATATTTCACCTATGCTATCTCAATAACTTCATCATTCACCTCCCAGCTGCCATCCAGTGCCATCCTCCTTTAACCATCCTCATCTGAGCTATCTTCTGTTGGTATAGTGTTCTTGTGCAATGTAACAAGGGTAAATACAATTTACCCTTGTTCATTCAAATGTTGATTTCTTTACCCCACTATCTGGTTTCAATCTGGACATTACATTGTGCTGCTTATTCCAGGCATCACCTGTCTCAAGTTTGTGTAAACATGCTACCATTTGTTTTCTGTATTGCCAATAAAAATAACCGACCAATGATGAGAATGGAAAGAATAGGACAACCTGGTCAGGATGGGAGGAGAAAGAAGGAGTAAGAGGAGAGATCTGAGAGGAGAGGACCTGGTAGCATCAGGAGAAATGAACCAGTTCTAAGATATGACTAAAAAGCAAGTATAATGTGGGAAATCTTAATGGGAATAAGCTATGTTGGCTTGGAGTTTTGAGAGGGAGTAATTTTTGCCCAGCATTGTGCTCTAAGTTAATTAAATAAATCCTAGTCTCTGTGTGGTGATTTGGGTATAGAGCTGGTTTGATAATAACTGCTGTTTAACCAAAAGATAAATCAATATTAAATATTAATAATCATCAACAATTTTTTATCTATAACCTCATAAATACTTTTATTCTTCATCTGGGACTTTTCACATCATTATTGGAGTCCTTCCTCCAGCCCCACCTGATTCCTTCTTTACAGTAACCCATCATGGTGTCCTCCTTCTTCTTCTCTTCCCATCCATTTCTTTCCTGTGATTCTCCTGTCCTCAAAAGCCTGGGAACCTTGGCCATGCCTACCCCATTCTGCTCTGCCCAGGTATAGACTGTTTAATCAGCCACTCAGTTTGGTTTACACAACAAGGATAGGCATATCCACTCAGTAACCAGATCTTGAGGGCCAGTAACATGCATCAGACCAACCTCCAACAGTTCAGGGAAGCTTTTCTTGAAAAGAGAATGTCTCCCTTAGGGCGTGAGCCAGGCTCATGGGAAACAAAGAACAGCTTGTCTAGAAGAGCAGGGATCACCCTCCCAAATGGCATGTAAGCAAGGCTGAATTCTCTGCCCCTTCACAAGATGGATTCTCACTGTGTTGCTCTAGTGGACCTGGAAGTTGCTATGTAGACTAGGCTGGCCTTGTACTCACAGAGATCCTATCTGTATCTGCCTCAGGAGTCTTGAACTCCTTAGGAACCTTGAAATCCTTAGGCTCAAGTGAAACTCCTGCCTTTGGCTCAAGATAGTTAATATTGATTGTCATCTTGATTAGACTGAGAGACACTTAGGATTAATAAAGAACACTTCTGGGTATTCCTGTGAGGGGAGAATCACTCCCTAACCCCTGAATCTAGTAGACAGTTCCATTCAAAATTCAGGGGCCTGGCTGGAATAAAAGTGGAAGAAGAGAAAGACAGCCAGAGAGTGACGAAAGCTTTTTCCTCCCTGAGCAGTTGCCATTGTCTGTGGGCATCACCTACAGCTTCCTCAGCTTTTGGTGAGTGGGCCAAGAAACTGTCAGACACTGCCAGGCCTCTAAGTTCAGCTTCTTAAACTGAGGCTTACAACAGTAACTGCATGTTGGGGTTACAAAAAATTAGGCAACAGCTGATTCTGATGGTGTACTCCTTTATTCCCAGCACTCTGGAGGCAAAGGCAGGAAGATCTTTGTCAATTTGAGGGCAGCCTATTCTACATAGTGAGTTCCAGGACACCCCAGGACTACATACATACCTTGTTTCCAATAAAACAGAACAAAACAAAAACCACTTATCTAGAGGCTGGAGAGATGGCTCATCGGTTAAGATTCACTGTTCAATATAAAAACACCTATATGTATACACCCATGTTCATTTTACAGAGGAAGAAATTAAAGCAGGAAAAAGTTAGGGAATTTTTATTAGGCTAGATTATATGAGTGATGAGATTGTTTGGTTTTAGGCCTTTATATCTGCATAGAAACCTGATCATAATTACAGTCACAATTCCCTTCCTGACCTTTTGTCTTATTCAACAATGTGTTCTAAACTATTCATCACTTTGAAATTGGAACATAAAAAAAAAACATAAAAATAAAATAAAATAAAATAAAAATCATCTAAAGGCAGACATCCTAAGGCTGGCAAAAGAACTGTTTTATAAATTCTGCCTAATTGCTACTTAACATGATTTCCCCTCATGTTCCAAGATGGCTTCTTTTCCTCCAGTCATCATATTTCCATTCCACCCAACAGAAAGGACAAAGAAATGCTTCAACAAAGAACACTTTGTGGACGTGGTACATATTTATTTTCCTTACAACAGACTGTCCCAGGAGAATTTAGTCATTATGATACCTAGTTATAAAGTGGGGTAGGGTGGAAAATGTTGTCTTTATTTTCTGTACCCACATGTCCAAATGAAATATATATAAAAGTTGGAGCATTGGAGCAGGTCTTGCTATGTTACTGAAGTCTTTAGGCCCTAAGAAATTATAGTTAAATTGAGCCTAGAGTGAATAGAAGTTAGTTGTATAAATCAGGAAGAGAGAACATTCCAGGCACAGAGATGACATACAAAGGTGCAAAGGGACTTGGTAGGTTATATACCGTTAGAGTGATAGTATAAAATGAAGGCTGTGAGCTTGGTGTGGTGTATCCATCTGTAATCCCAGAATTTAGCAGACTGACACAGGATGATTGCAGCAAATCTGAGACCAGCTCAGGCTGCTTATTTAGAGTCTTGTCTCAAAACATAACACAAAAACAAAAACGGTGGAGGTGATGGATAGAGTACCATGAAGCAAAAGTGAATGTGAAAGGATGAATTAGTATACTGACTTATGAAGGATGTGGGAAAATGAGTTGATTCCTGTTTTTTGTTATGTTTGTTCTCTTTTTTTGAAACAAGGCCTTGGCTAGCCTCCAACTCAAGAGAGATCCATCTGCTTCTGCCTCCTGTGTGCTGGGATTAAAGCTTTTTGCCACCTTGCCTGACAGTTTTTAAATAAAGTTATCTTAAAGTAAAGTGGTATCAGTGGAAATAGTAACTAGATAGATTACAGGTTTATTTAAAAAGCAGGATTTAGGGTTAGGTGTGTTGTAGATATAAACATGTTTTTGTTTTAATCCCAGGAGTGGGATGTGAAAATGATTCAGATAGTCCATAGATGCAAATTATTTGTTTCATTTGGGTTCTAAGAGGAACTCTTTGCCAGCTGCAGTCTGTTTAAATCTGAGGACTCTGGAGAGAGAATAAATGCCAGAGCCCAGAGAGTGTTAAGGAGCTCTGAGAAAGAACAAGGCTGTTGCAGCTTCCCCCAATACACACACACCTCGAGGCTCCTGTTGCTGTTGTTGCAGTGTTGGTTCCAAGGAATCCTAACCCTAGCCAGCAGGAAGCAACTAAGAGAACTCTGTCTCCTCTTCCACTATCCCTTTCTCTCTCCTACCTGGTGTTGGAGTGCTGGAAGAGATTGGAGTAGAGTAGGGAAAAAGAGATATAAAAAATGTAGATAAAAGGGTTTGTTGTTGTTGTTGTTGTTTTGTTGTTTTTTGTTTTTTTGTTTTTGTTTTTGTTTTGTAAGTACAGAAACATAGGTGACTTGGCTCAGCACTGAGTTAAGGGCACTTGCTTTACAACCCTAGTTATCTAGAACCCTATTTATAACCCTAGTTATCCAGAACCCACATAAAGGTGTAAGGAGAGAAATGACAGCATAAAGTTGTCCAATAGAATACGAGCACACACCATACAAACACACACAATACTAATACAGAAAACATAGAAATTGAGATTTAAGAGTTAGGGTGCGGGTTGGGTGAAGAGTTAGGGTTGGGTTAGGGTTAGAGGGTTAGAGTTCCGTGTTGTTATAATGTTTTTTTGGAATGTAGACACCTTACCCTTGTTTATTCAAATGCTGTATTCTCTCCCCCATTATCTGGTTTCAATCCAGACATTGCATTGTGATGCTTATTCTAGGCATCAACTGTCTCAAATTTGTGTAAACATGCCTCATTTGTTCTCTACACTGTCAATTAAAACAACCAGCCACATTGCTGAGCAATGGAGAGGATAGGGTGGACATCCTGGTTCAGAGTGGGAGGAGATAAAGGAAGCAGGAGGAGGAGAAGCAGCAGGAAGAGCTGCAGGAGAGGTCTTGGAAAAACTGAGAAATGAAGTGGACCTAAGACATCATTAAAGCAAGTAATGCATGAATCTGAATAGTAGGAAAAGATGCGGGGTTGGAGGATAAGCATGAGAAACTATTGCCAAGCATTGTGTTCTACATTAACGATATAAATCTTAGTTTGGTGTGGTGATTAGGTTATACAGCTTTTTAGGATTAACTACAGCTTTACTAAAAGATATATCAAGAGTAAATACTAAAAAATGAATAAAACAGTTCGGGGTTAGAGTTAGAGGGTTCGGGTTTGGGTTGGGATTTAGGGTCCAGGTCAGAGTCAGGGTTAGGTTAGAGGTTAGGGTCAGGGTCAGGGTTAGGGTTAGGGTCAGGGTCAGGGTCAGGATTAGGGTTAGGGTTAGGGTCAGGGTCAGGGTCAGGATCAGGGTCAGGGTCAGGGTCAGGGATACAGGATTAGGGTCAGGGTTAGGGTTAGGGTTAGAATTAGGGGTTAGGGTTAGGATTAGGGAGAAAGGGTTAGGTTAGGGTTAGGGTTAGGTGGTTAGGGTTAGGGTTAGAGGGTTAGAGGGTTAGGGTTAGGATTAGGGGGTTTAGGGTTAGGGTTAGGGTTAGGGTTAGAGGGGTTAGGTTAGGGTTAGGGTTAGGGTTAGGGGGTTTAGGGTTAGGGTTAGGCTTAGATAAGGATTAGGTTAGGGTTAGGTTAGGGTTAGGGATGGGGGTTACCGTTAGAGGCAAGTTAGGGTTAGGGGTTAGGGTTAGAGGGTTAGATTAGGGTTAGGGTTAAGGTTAGGGTCAGGGTTTTTATGTGCTCTGTAGTCTTTTCGATGGAAGCGGGTTTTTATGTGGTCTGGAGTCATTTCGTTGGAACAGTGTTTTTATGTGCTCTGGAGTCATTTCGTTGGAAGCGTGTTTTTATGTGCTCTGGAGTCATTTCACTGGAAGTGGGTTTTTATGTATTTGTCAGTCATTTCATTGGAAGCGGGTTTTTATGTGCTCTGGAGTCATTTTGTTGGAAGTGGGTTTTTATGTGCTCTGGAGTCATTTCATTGGAAGCGGGTTTTGATGTGCTCTGGAGTCATTTCATTGGAAGCGGGATTTTTTGTGCCTCTAAGTCTCCATCAGATATTAGTTTTCTGTTTTCCTCTCACCTAGTTAATCAAGCCTCACGTATGTGTTTTAGTTTACAACACTATGCTTTGCTTTTCAGTTCTTTCGTTGAATACAGGTTTCTGTGCTCTACAGTGTGAGATATCAGTGTTCTGTTTTCTTCTAAACTTAGTTAATTAGGCAATACGTATGTGTTTTAGTTTATAACACTGTGCTTTACAGTTCTCTTGTTTTGTTGGAAACGGGTTTCTGTGATTTACCGCATGAGATACCAGTTTTCTGTTTTCCTCTCAACCTAATTAATCAGGCGACAGCTATGTGTCTTAGTTTACAATGCTATGCTTTGCTTTTCTGTTCTTAAGTTGAATACAGGTTTCTGTGCTGTATATCACTTTTCTGTGAGATATCACTTTTCTGTTTTCTTCTAAAGTTAGTTAACTAGGCGACACGTATGTGCTTCAATTTACAACGCTGTGCATTGCGTATCTGTTCTTTCATTGGAAATGGGTTTCCTTGTTCTACAGCGTCAGATATTAGTTTTTACTTTTCCTTTAGCATAGTTTATCAGGCGACACATACGTGTTTTAGTTTAAAATGCTATGCTTTGCTTTCCTGTTCTTTCGTTGTATAAAGGTTTCTGTGCTGTAGAGTGTGAGATATCACTGTTCTGTTTTATTCTAAAGTTAGTTAATTAGGCAACACATATGTGTATCAGTTTACATTGCTGTGCATTGCGTTTCTGTTCTTTCATTGGAAACGGGTTTCCTTGTTCTACACCATCAGATATTAGTTTTCTGTTTTCCTATCAACGTAGTTAATCAGGCGACACGTATGTGTTTCAGTTTACAATGCTGTGCTTACAATCCTCTTCTTTCGTTGGAAATGGGTTTCTGTGCTCTACTCCATCAGATATTAGTTTTCTCTTTTCCTCTCAATGTAGTTATTCTGGAGATATGTATGTGTTTTACATGTATGTGTTTACAACGCTATGCTTTGCTTTTCAGTTCTTTCATTGAATACAGGTTTCTGTGCTGTACAGTGTGAGATATCAGTGTTCTGTTTTCTTCTAAAGTTAGTTAATTTAGCGACACGTATGTGTTTTAGTTTACAACACTGTGCTTTACGGTTCTCTTCTTTTGTTAGAAACGGGTTTCTGTGATTTACCGCATGAGATACCAGTTTTCTGTTTTTCTCTCAACCTAATTAATCATTCGACACGTATGTGTCTTAGTTTACAATGCTCTGCTTTGCTTTTCTGTTCTTTCATTGAATACAGGTTTCTGTGCTGTACAGTGTGAGATATCAGTGTTCTGTTTTCTTCTAAAGTTAGTTAATTAGGCGACACATATGTGTATCAGTTTACATTGCTGTGCATTGCGTTTTTGTTCTTTCGTTGGAAACAGTTTTCCTTGTTCTACACCATGAGATATTAGTTTTCACTTTTCCTCTCAACATAGTTAATCAGGCGACACGTATGTGTTTTAGTTTACAACGCTATGCTTTGCTTTTCTGTTCTTTCCTTGAATACAGGTTTCTGTGCTGTACAGTGTGAGATATCAGTGTTCTGTTTTCTTCTAAAGATAGTTAATTAGGCAACACGTATGTGTTTCAGTTTACAATGCTGTGCATTGCGTTTCTGTTCTTTCTTTGGAAATGGGTTTCCTTGTTCTACACCATCAGATATTAGTTTTCTGTTTTCCTATCAACGTAGTTAATCAGCCAACACGTATGTCTTTCAGTTTACAAAGCTGTGCTTTGCGATCCTCTTCTTTCGTTGGAAACGGGTTTCTGTGCTCTACTCCATCAGACATTAGTTTTTTATTATCCTCTCAACGTAGTTAATAAGGTGTCACGTATGTGTTTTAGTTACAACACTATGCTTTGCTTTTCTGTTCTTTCGTGGAATACAGGTTTCTGTGCTATAGAGTGCGAGATATCACTTTTCAGTTTTCCTGTATTCCTAAATGAGTGGGCGACACATATGTGAATTAGTTTACAATGTTGTGCTTTGCGTTTCTGTTCGTTCGTTGAAATCTTTCTTTGCTGTGGAGTGTGATATATCACTTTTCAGTTTTCCAGTTATCCTAATTGAGCGGGTGACACGTATGTGAATTAGTTTACAATGTTGTGATTTGCTTTTCTGTTCTTTTGTCGGAAACTTGTTTCTGTGCTGTACATTGAGACATATCACTTTTCAGTTTTCCTATATTCCTAATTGAGCGAGCGACACACATGTGATTTAGTTAAAAACGACTTGCTTTGCGTTTCTGTTCTTTTGTTGGAAACTTCTTTCTGTGCTCTACAGTGCGAGAGAACACTTTTCAGTTTTCGTGTAAATCTAATTGTGCAGGCAACACATGTGTTTTAGTTTACAACGTTGTGGTTTGCGTTTCTGTTCTTTTGTCAGAAACTTGTTTCTGTGCTGTAGAGTGTGAGATATCACTTTTCCGTTTTCCAGTTATCCTAATTGAGCAGGTGACATGTATGTGAATTAGTTTACAATGTTGTGATTTGCTTTTCTGTTCTTTTTTCGGAAACTTGTTTCTGTGCTGTACATTGCGACATATCACTTTTCAGTTTTCCTCTTTCCTAATTGAGCGAGTGACACACATGTGATTTAGTTTACAACAACTTGCTTTGTGTTTCTGTTCTTTTGTTGGAAACTTGTTTCTGTGGTCTAGAGCGTGTATCACTTTTCAGTTTTCCTGTAAATCTAATTGTGTGGGCGACACATATATGTCCACCACATAAAAACCCACATCCAAAGAAATGATTCCAAAGCACTTAAAAACCCACTTCCAACGAAATGACTCCAGAGCACTTAAAATCTTACCCCCAACCAAATGACTGAGAAGTACATAAAAACACGCTTACAACGAAATGACTCCAGAGCATATAAAAACACGCTTCCAACTAAATGACTCCAGAGAATTTAAAAACCAGCTTCCAAAGAAATAACTCCAGAGCACTTAAAAACCTGCTTCCATCGAAATGAGTGAGAATTACATAAACACCCGCTTAAAAGCAAATGACTGAGAAGTGCATAAAAACCCACTTCCAACTAAATGCCTCCAGAGCATATACAAAACTGCTTCCAAAGAAAGGACTCCAGAGAACTTAAAAAGCCGCTCCAACGAAATTACTCCAGAGCACTTACAAACGTGATTCCAACGAAATGACTGAGAAGTACATAAAAACCCAAATGTAACCAAATATCTCCTTAGCACTTAAAAACCCGCTTCCAACGAAATGACTCCAGAGCACGTAAAAACCTGCTCCAATGAAATGACTCCAGAGCATATAAAAACCCGCTTCCAATGAAATGAATCCAGAGACCTTAAAAACCCGTTTCCAACGAAATAACTCCAGAGCATTTAAAATCTTCTTTCAACGAAATGACTGAGAAGTGCATAAAAACCCACTTCCAACAAAATTACTCCAAAGCACTTAGAAACCCGCTTCCAACGAAATGACTCCAGAGCACATAAAAACTTGATTCCAATGAAATGACTGCATGGCATATAAAAACCCGCTTCCAACGAAATGATTCCAGAGCACTTAAAAACCCGCTTCCATCGAAATGTCTCCAGAGCACTTAAAATCTTGCTTCCAACCAAATAACTGAGAAGTACATAAAAACCCGCTTACAACAAAATGACTGAGAATTATATAAAAACCCGCTTCCAACCAAATGACTCCAGACCACATAAACACGCGTATCCAACGAAATGACTCCAGAGCACTTAAAAACCCGCTTCCATAGAAATGATTCCAGAGCATATAAAAGCCCGCCTCCAACGAAATGACGCCTGGGCACTTAAAAATTTGCTTCCAACGAAATGATTCCAGACCACAAAAATCTGCTCCCAACGAAATCACCCCTGAACACAAAAAATTCGCTTCCAACAAAATGACTCCTGAGCACAGAAAACCGGCTTCCAACAAGATCACCAAGACCACAAAAAAATTCGTATCCAATGAAATGACTCCAAAGCAAACAATACCTGTTTACAACGAAATCACACCAGAACACAAACAATTCGCTCCCAACGAAATCACCTCAGAACACAAAAAATTCGCTTCCAACGAAATCATACCAGATCACAAAAAAGATTTGCTTCCATCGAATTGATTCTAGAGCACAGAAAACCCGCTTCAAACGAAATCACCCCAGAACACAAAAAATTCGCTTCCGAAGAAATGACTCCAGAGCACATAAAACCTGCTTCAAATGAAATCACCCAAGAACACAAAAAAATTTGCTTCAAACGAAATTACCCAAGAACACAAAAAATTTGCTTCTAACGAAATCACCCCAGAACACAAAAAATTCACTTCCAATGAAATCACCCAAGAAAACAGAAAATTCGATTCCAAAGAAATCACACCAGAACACAAAAATTTCACTACCAACGAAATGACTACAGAGCACATAAAACCCACTTACAATGAAATCACCCCAGAACACAAAAAAATCGCTTCCAACGAAATCACCCAAGAACACAAAAAATTCGCATCCAACGCAATGACTCCAGAGCACAGAAAACCCGCTTCAAACGAAATCACCCCAGAACACAAAAAAATCGCTTCCAACGAAATCACTCCTGAACACAAATAATTCGCTTCCAACAAAATGATTCCTGAGAACAGAAAACTTGCTTTCAACAAAATCACCCCAGTACACAAAAAGTTCGCTTCCAAGGAAATCGCTCAAGTACACAAAAAACTTACTTCCAATGGAATCACCCCAGAACACGAAAAATTTGCTTCCAATGAAATCATCCCAGAACACAGAAAATTCGCTTCCAACGAAATGACTCCAGAGCACAGAAAAACCACTTCCAACAAAATCACCCCAGAACACAGAAATTTGCTTCCAACGAAATCACCCCAGAGCACAAAAAAAATTCGTTTCCAACGAAATCAACCACAACACAAAAAATTCACTTCCAACGAAATGACTCCAGAGCACAGAAAACCCACTTACAATGAAATCACCCCAGAAGATCAAAAATTCACATCCAAAGAAATCACACCAGAACACAAAAAAAATCGCTTCCAACGAAATGACTCCAGAGCACATAAAACCTGCTTCCAACGAAATCACCCAAGAAAACAAAAAATTCGCTACCAATGAAATCACCCCAGAACACAAAAAATTCGCTTCCAACAAAATGACTCCAGAGCACATAAACCCGTTTCCAACGAAATCACCCCAGAACACAAAAAATTCGCTTCCAACGAAATGACTCCAGAGAACAGAAAACCCACTTACAATGAAATCACCCCAGAACACAAAAAAATTGCTTCCAACGAAATCACCCAAGAACACAAAAAATTCGCATCCAACGCAATGACTCCAGAGCACATAAAACCCGCTTCCAACGAAATCACCCCAGAACACAAAAAATTCACTTCCAACAAAATCACCTCAGAACACAAATAGTTCACTTCCATCGAATTGACTCTAGAGCACATAAAACCCGCTTCCAACGAAATCAACCCAGAACACAAAAAATTCGCTTCCAACGAAATGGCTCCAGAGCACATAAAACCCGATTCCATCCAAATCACACAAGAACACAAAAACTTCTCTTCTAAGGAAATCACCCCGAACACAAAATATTCGCTTCCAATGAAATGACTCCAGAGCACATAAACCCATTTCCAACGAAATCACCCCAGAACACAAAAAATTCGCTTCCAATGAAATCACTCCTGAACACAAAAAATTCGCTTCCAACAAAATGATTCCTGAGCACAGAAAACATGCTTTCAACAAAATCACCCCCGTACACAAAAAGTTCGCTTCCAACGAAATCGCTCAAGTACACAAAAAATTTACTTCCAACGAAATCACCCCAGAACACGAAAAATTTGCTTCCAATGAAATCATCCCAGAACACAGAAAATTCGCTTCCAACGAAATGACTCCAGAGCACAAAAAAACCGCTTCCAACGAAATCACCCCAGAACACAGAAATTTGCTTCCAACGAAATCACCCAAGAGCACAAAAAAATTCATTTCCAACGAAATCACACCAGAACACAAAAAATTCACTTCCAACGAAATGACTCCAGAGCACAGAAAACCCACTTACAATGAAATCACCCCAGAAGACCAAAAATTCACATCCAAAGAAATCACACCAGAACACAAAAAAATCGCTTCCAACGAAATGACTCCAGAGCACAGAAAACCTGCTTCCAACGAAATCACCCCAGAAAACAAAAAATTCGCTACCAAAGAAATCACACCAGTACACCAAAAATTCGCTTCCAATGAAATCAACCCAGAACACAAAAAATTCGCTTCCAACGAATTGACTCCAGAGCACATAAAACCCGTTCCCAACCAAATCACACAAGAACACAAAAAATTCACTTCTAAGGAAATCACCCCAGAACACAAAATATTCGCTTCCAACGAAATGACTCCAGAGCACATAAACCCGTTTCCAACGAAATCACCCCAGAACACAAAAAATTCGCTTCCAACAAAATCACTCCTGAACACAAAAAATTCGCTTCCAACGAAATGATTCCTGAGCACAGAAAACTTGCTTTCAACAAAATCACCCCAGTACACAAAAAGTTTGCTTCCAACGAAATCGCTCAAGTACACAAAAAATTTACTTCAAATGAAATCACCCCAGAACACGAAAAATTTGCTTCCAATGCAATCATCCCAGAACACAGAAAATTCGCTTCCAACGAAATGACTCCAGAGCACAGAAAAACCGCTTCCAACGAAATCACCCCAGAGCACAAAAAAATTCGTTTCCAAAGAAATCACACCACAACACAAAAAATTCACTTCCAACGAAATCACCCCAGAACACGAAAAATTTGCTTCCAATGAAATCATCCCAGAACACAGAAGATTCGCTTCCAACGAAATGACTCCAGAGCACAGAAAAACCGCCTCCAACGAAATCACCCCAGAACACAGAAATTTGCTTCCAACGAAATCACCCCAGAGCACAGAAAAATTCGTTTCCAACGAAATCACACCACAACACAAAAATTCACTTCCAACGAAATGACTCCAGAGCACAGAAAACCCACTTACAATGAAATCACCCCAGAACACAAAAAAATCGCTTCCAAAGAAATCACACCAGAACACAAAAAAAAATCGCTTCCAACGAAATGACTCCAGAGCACAGAAAACCTGCTTCCAACGAAATCACCCCAGAAAACAAAAAAATTTGCTACCAAAGAAATGACTCCAGAGCACAGAAAATCTGCTTCCAATGAAATCACCCCAGTACACCAAAAATTCGCTTCCAACAAAATCACCCCAGAACACAAAAAATTCGCTTCCAACGAAATCAGCCCAGAGCACAAAAAATTCGCTTCCAACAAAATCATAGCAGAACACAAAAAATTCGCTACCAAAGAAATGACTCCAGAGCACAGAAAATCTGCTTCCAACGAAATCACCCCAGTACACCAAAAATTCGCTTCCAACAAAATCACCCCAGAACACAAAAAATTCGCTTCCAACGAAATCAGCCCAGAGCACAAAAAATTTGCTTCCAACAAAATCATACCAGAACACAAAAAATTCGCTACCAAAGAAATGACTCCAGAGCACAGAAAATCTGCTTCCAACGAAATCACCCCAGAACACAAAAAATCGCTTCCAAAGAAATCACACCAGAACACAAAAAAATTCGCTTCCAACAAAATGACTCCAGAGCACATAAAACCCGCCTCCAACGAAATCACCCCAGAACACATAAAATTCGCTTCCAAGGAAATCAGCCCAGAACACAAAAAATTTGCTTCCAATGAAATCACCCCAGAACACAAAAACTTCGCTTCCAACGAAATGACTCTAGAGCACATAAACCCGTTTCCAATGAAATCACCCCAGAACACAAAAAATTCGCTTCCAACGAAATGATTCCTGAGCACAGAAAACTTGCTTTCAAAGAAATCACCCCAGAACACAAAAAAATCACTTCCAACGAAATCGCTCCAGTACACAAAAAATTTACTTCAAATGAAATCACCCCAGAAAACAAAAAATTCATTTCCAACGAAATCACCCCAGAACACAAAAAATTCGCTTCCAACGAAATCGCCCCAGAACAGATAAAATCCGCTTCCAACAAAATCACACAAGAACACAAGAAATTCACTTCTAACGAAATCACCCCAGAAAACAAAAAATTCATTTCCAACGAAATCACCTCAGAACACAAAAAATTCGCTTCCAACGAAATGACTCCAGAACACAGAAAACCCGCTTCCAAAGAAATGACTCCTGAGCACTTAAATACCTGCTTCCAGTGAAATGTCTGAGAAGTATGTAAAAACCCGCTTGAAACGAAATGACTCCCGATCACATAAATATCCCCTACCAATGAAATGTCTGCACAGCACATAAAATCCCGCATTCAAAAAATGACGTCATAGCACTTAAAAACACGTTTCCAACGAAATGACTCCCGACCACTTAAAAACCCGCTTCCAAAGAAATGACTCCAGAGCACTTAAAAACCCGCTTCCAAAAAAATGACTCCAGAGCACTTAAAAACCCGCTTCCAAAGAAATGACTCCAGAGCACTTAAAAACCCGCTTCCAAAGAAATGACTCCAGAGCACTTAAAAACCCGCTTCCAACGAATGACTCCAGTTCACTTAATAACCCGCTTCCAACAAAAAGACTCCAGAGCACTAAAAAACCTGATTGCAACGAAATGACTCCAGAGCACTTAAAAAACCCGCTAGCAACGAAATGACTCCAGAGCACTTAATAACCCGCTTCCAACGAACAGACTCCATTGCACTTAAAAACCCGCTTCCAACAAACAGACTCCAGAGCACTTAAAAACCCACTTCCAAGGAAATGACTAGAGAGCACTTAAAAACCCGCGTCCAACAAAATGTCTACACAGTATATAATAACTCGCTTTAAACGAAATGACCTCAGAGCACACAAAAATCCGCTTCCAATGAAATGACTCCAGTTCACTTAATAACGCGCTTCTAACGAAAAGACTCCAGAGCACTTAAAAACCCGCTTGCAACGAAATGACTCCAGAGCACTTAAAAAACCCGCTTCGAGTGAAATGTCTGAGAAGTATATAAAAACCCGTTTGCAACGAAATGACTCCAGAGCAATTAAAAACCCGCTTCCAATGAAATGACTCCAGAGCAATTAAAAACCCGCTTCCAATGAAATGACTCCAGAGCACTTAAAAACCTGCTTCCAACGAAATGAATCCAGAGCACTTAATAACCTGCTTCCAACAAAATTACTCCAGTGCACTTAAAAACCTGCTTCCAATGAAATGAGTGAGAACTTAAAATCCGTCTTCCAACGAAATGATTCCAGAGAACTTAAAAACCCGCTTCCAACAAAATGAATCAAGAGCACATAAAAACCTGCTTCCAATGAAATGACTGAGAAGTAAATTAAAAACTGCTTGCAACGAAATGACTCCAGAGCACTTAAAAACCTGCTTCCAATAAAATGACTCCAGAGCACTTAAAAACCCGCTTCCTACGAAATGACTCCAGAGCACTTAAAAACCTGCTTCCAACAAAATGACTCCAGAGTCCTTAAAAACCCACTTCCAACCCAGCCCAGGAGCAAAAGACAGCCTCCTGTGGGCAGACCTGAGACTTCCATAACAAACCTGGCTACTGCTGAGTTTAGCTAAGGGGTAAACAAGCATGGCTCCTGTATACTGTGGCTGGCTTGACTTGCTCAGCTCCACAGCCATAGCAGGAAAGAAAGGAACTGGAGGCAGACAAATCTCTAGACAGAATTTGGCCTAACCTGCATGTAAAATAAAAAAATGGACATGGCAGAGGGTGTTTTAATATATTTGGCTTCATTTTGGCTGTAATATTCACCTATCTAGTTGCAATATGTTTAATGGTGTTGGTTCTTTTCCAGGCCTTCTCCAAGAAAGTTCAAGGAGAAGATGGGGAAAAGCCAAGGATTGGGGTACTAAGGTACAGACTATAGTACTCACCCAAATACTTTGGTTAATAATGGCTAAATTCAAAGCTCCCTAGCTACAAGGTATTTGTCAGCTCTTACTTGTAAGGGTTTGCCAATTCACGGAAACATCAGCTAAAATAACAAACTGGGCTTTGTTGGTTACAATATAAATTGTACTGATTCCAAACTTAAATATTTCTTGTCTCTTTGTTGGATTTTCATTTAAGGGATCTGAGTTACACATATACTGATATGAAACTATATATATCTGAACAAGATGGTGAAGGCCCACGCCTTTCTTCCCAGCACAAAGTAAAAAGAAAGTGGCAGAACTCTGAGTTCTGGATCAAGCTTATTTACATAATAAAAGCCAGGATGGCCTCTCCTGAAGTTTAGCCACCTACAGAGATAGTCTAAGATTTTAAATGACAAAGTTTTCCTTAAGTTTACCGTGTAAATTCTTTTTTCTTAATAATAGATGTTATATCCTTACTGCTCTAAAGGTTGGATTCAAATCATTTTTAGCTTTCTGTAAAGGTAGATAATGACAACTGCTCTGGAAACTGCCTTATCCTTTTAAATGTGACATATTTTCACAGGGGAATAATGTTGGTTGTGCCTATGAAAAAAGACACAAGTGGCTTACAAGTGAAAAAGTACACACCCACTTAGTTTAGTCCTGAAAAGTCAAAAAATTATATTCATATGTTTAAAAAACACAAAACTGTCCACCCCATATTAAAGAGAGGGCAACCAAAAGAATAATAGCCACTATCATTGTACAGGTATAAGATGCCCAGGATATACTTAATGCTAAGGGTAAGAGAGTTAATATGCTAATGCTAAGAGAGTTTATATAAAGTTCGGCTATGAAGGCATAACTGCCCTTCCTATATAAATAAGGGACAAGGCAAAAAATAGCCACAAACATTGTAAAGCCCAGGTTCAAGATGCCTTGGGTATGCTTATTTGCTAAAGGTAAGAGGGAGTTTAAAGAAAGTTTGGCCATAAAGGCAGAAATGCCCGTTCTATATACACAAGGGGATAGGACAGATAGCTACAACACATATAAAAATCAAGGGCTAAACCTCAAAATCCGGTACAAGATACCTACGCTATGCTTATATTCTAAAAGAAAAAGGAGTTTATGTAAAGTTTACTTAAAACATGCATTTTATATTGCTCAAGGCAACCAGCTTGTCTCTCTAATGGGAGACTTCTCTAGGGAAATAAGGAGCAACTTGGCCTAATACAACAGGCCGCAAGAGCCCGGAAAGATATTTTAATCTATCTAACCTTGTTTTGATGATAATGATTGTATGTTCAATAATACTAGTAACTTATGTTCCTAATCCCTTTACCTGGGAACAACTCTAAAACTGATTGAGACATAAAAATGTGTCTCCAGCCAAAACCATCAACAATACTTAGCCAATAAATCCTTTGCTATAATATCTTCAAAATGTATTAGGCTACCCTTTTAATTTGCATAGATAAAATTGGCTTACAGTTTAGTTTCATCCTGCACATCTCATCCATTTATAATTTTAGAACTCTCTAATGCTTGTGAGAAATTATATGTTTGCGGAACAAAAGAACTGGACACAAGAGATGGAGGATGAAACCCAACAGAATCATTCTTCAGCATGCTGAGAAATTGACACATCTTTTCCAGCATCTTGCATGTTCCAGCATTCTGCTTGTTCCTGCCTCAAATACTTCTGTGGCTATTTTCTCATCAAAGACTGCTCCCAAAAGAACTTTGAAGAAAGTTACTAATTTTAACTGCTCCAGCATTTTAGACTGTTCCAAAAAGGACTTTTATGAAGCCTGAAATTTCTCAACATTCAAATGTTATTGGACCACAAAAGTTATTGCTTGCTTAATTAACCATTTTTATTTGGGCCCCCTACAGGATTTCTACATGTCCACAATGTCAGCTAGAAGAAACTCATAAGAACAACTTCCAATTTCCTTTAAAGGGGGTTGGGTATGTGTTTGGTTGTTTGATATGGCTACAAAATTTTATTGTCATTGGGAAATGTTTATTATTAATGGTCTTATTCAAAGTGAAACAAGGAATATACAGGGATATTTTATAGAAATAGAAAAAAGGGTAGATTATTGAATCTACTCAACTTAATGTTTTATTTGTTATTCACAAATAAGGTTAATTTTAACTCTGGTATATGATTTTGCATATTGATGCCAAAGTAAATATTTTTAATACACTGGTTGAAGCTTTAGTATATTGATAGAAAGTCAAGGTTACATCCAATACTTGTAATCTATTATTAAAAGGTGGTTAGGAGATTAGGTATGCAAGTTAATTATTAGTTATTCAACTCATAGCCATGTCAGACACTCGTCTAATTTATCCCAGGAGTATAAACATCATAGGTTTAACAGATAGATATGATTTTGTATACAAAGCGATTACATAAAGAGAGGTAGTCTTCAGAAACTGCAGAGTCCTATAGAATATGGCATTGAAAATGTTCTTGTTATTTTAAAGATTCTTTGACAATGAGGCAAGTCATTTCCTGGCAGCACTCTACCTACCTGAAAGAAGATAATGAGCATCGAAGAACCTCCATATGGAGATGCTTTAAATGTGGCAAACAAGCCATTCTGGTAAAGAAAATACCATCCCTTCCCTTCACAACAGACAAATTCTGCCTAAAATGGGCAAGCTTAAATGCAGGAAATGTCGACTGCCGACCTCTGCCAAGACAGGGAAAGCAAGTTAAGTACTAAGTAGTTCCTGTTTCACGTATTGTCTGTCAAAATATTCTGAGCCAGAAGGCTGAAGATGATGCTCCAGCCTTATAGAGAGTTATGGGTGACTAACTGCTGAGCAGCAAACTGTCTCTGTGAGGTTTTTTTTTTTTGGGGGGGGAAGCTGCTAACATGCACTTTCTATTAACTCTCATAACTAATTATATTCCTTCTCAAGTCTCTGATGGGGTTGAAGACCAAGTAGTTACAGTATCACCTTTAAGATTAAGTTATGTAGAACTTAAGAAATCTTTTTATATGGGTAACACCAATTAGGATGAAAGGTAATTTAGGTATAGATCTTTAAACTTATCAAGATAGATAGGATAATCAGACACTTTCTCCTAAGATACCCTCTCCATGTGCTAAATACACATGGACTAGACATTGCACTTGTAGATCTTACCTAACAGTTTTCCTAATTTCATAATTATTGTTGCATTGAAAGAAAAGAAGCCTTTTATTGGACTTAAAGGGGGAAATGTTGGTATAATGTTCTTTTAAAATGTATATGCGTTACCCTTGTTAGTTCAAATGCTGATTTCCCCACCCCTAACTCTCTGGTTTCAATCTGGATATTGCATTGTGATGCTCACTATAAGCATCCTGTCTCGACTCTTGTGCAAACAAGACACAAATAAAGCAACTAGATACAATGTTGTGCAATGGGAAGAGCCAGAGGACAGGAAAGAAGGGGGAGCGAGAGAACAGGAAAGGGGCAAGAAGAAGGAGGAGCTCGAGGAGAGCAGAGCGGGAGGACAGAGCTTAGAGGACTTGGAGCATGAACCAGACCTAATGTTTCACAAAAAGCAAGTATCATGTGGTAAATCTAAATGTTAGGAAACTGAGGGCTTGAAGGGAGTAATATTGCCCAGTGTTGTGTTCTAGGTTCTATAAAACCCTGGTCTCTGTGTGCTGATTTGATTTTACAGCTGCTCAGGATTAACAGCAGCATTAAAAGAAGACAAAACAATAGCAAATATTAGTAACTAAATACAACAAATGGCGCCCAACTAATCTAAGAATCCACACCTTTTAAAACATACTTAAATATAATTTGGAGTGGGGGAATAAGCTCCCAGGTGATGCAAACCAAACTTAAAATCTAAAAACTCCCAGGTCAGTTGCTGTCTGTTTAAGAGAGGCTCTTAAACCAGCCCAGGAGCAAAAGGCAGCCTCCTGTGGGCAGACCTGAGACTTCCATAACAAAACTGGCTACTGCGGCAGTTTAGCTAAGGGGTAAACAAGCATGGCTCCTGTATAGTGTGGGTGGCTTGACTTGCTCAGCTCCACAGCCATAGCAGGAAAGAAAGGAACTGAAGGCAGACATAGCTCTAGACAGAATTTGGACTAAACTGCATGTAAAATTAAAAAAAATGGACAGGGCAGAGGGTGTTTTAATATCTTTGGGCTTCATTTGGCTGTCATATTCAAGAATCTGGTTACAATATGTTTAATGGTGTTGGTTCTTCTCCATGCCTTCTCCAAGAAAGTTCAAGGAGAATATGGGGAAAAGCCAAGGATTAGGGTACTAAGTTACAGATTATAGTACTCACCGAAATAATTAGGTTAATAATGGCTAAAATTCAAAGCTCTCTGGCTGCAAGATATTTGTCAGCTCTTTCTGGTAAGGCTCAGCCAATTTAGGGAAACATCAACTAAAATAACCAACTGGGCTTTGTTTGTCACAGCATAAATTGGCACTACTGATTCCAAACTTACAAATTTCTTGCCTCTTTGTTGGATTTTCATTTAAAGGCTTTGAGTTACAAATATACTGATTTGAAACCATATGTATTTGAACAAGATGGTGAAGGTACATGCCTTTCTTCCCAACACAAAGTAAAAAGAAACAGGCAGATGTCTGAGTTCTGGATCAAGCTTATTTACATAATAAAAGCTAGGATGTCATCTCCTGCTCTTTAGCCACTTACAGAGATAGTCTAATATTTTAAATGACAAAGTTTTCCTTAGGGTTACCATGTAAATTCTTTTTTCTTAAGAAGAAATGTTATATCCTTACTGCTCTAAAGATTGGGTTCACATCATTCTTAGGTTCATGTAAAGATAGATAATGTCACACTTCTCTGGAAACTGCCTTATCCTAGTAAAAATCCACTTCCAACGAAATCACTCCGGAGCACTTAAAAACCTGCTTCCAATGAAATGACTCCAGAACACTTAAAAATCCGATTCCAATGAAATGACTGAGGAGTACATAAAAACCCGCTTGCAACAAAATGACTCAAGAGCACTAAAAAACCTGCTTCCTAGAAAATGACTCCAGAGCACTTAAAAACCCGCTTCCAATGAAATGACTGAGAAGTAAAAAAATCCTCTTGCAACGAAATGACTTCAGAGCACTTAAAAACCTTCTTCCAACGAAATGACTCCAGAGCACTTAAAAATCCGCTTCCAACGAAATGACTCCAGAGCACATAAAAACCCGCTTCCAAAGAAATAACTCCAGAGCACTTAAAAATCTGCTTCCAACGAAATGACTCCAGATAATTTAAAAACCCGCTTCCAATGAAATGACTCAAGAGCATTTAAAAACCTGCTTCAAACTAAATGACTCAGGAACACATAAAAATCTGCTTCCAACGAATTGATTCAGGAGCACTTAAAAACCCGCTTCCAACAAAATGACTCCAGAGCACATAAAAACCCACTTCCAATGAAATTAAACAGAGCACATAAAAACCCTATTCCAACGAAATGACCTCAGAGCACATAAAAACCCGCTTCCAACGAAATGACTCAGGAGCACAAAAAAAAACCCATCCAACGAAGTGACTCCAGAACACTTAAAAACCCACTTCCAACGAAAGGACTCCACAGCACTTAAAAACACGCTTCCAATGAAAGGACTCCAGAGCACTTAAAAACCCGCTTGCAACGAAATGAATCCAGAGCACTTAAAAACCCGCTTCCAACGAAATGACTCCCGAGTACTTAAAAACCTGCGTCCAAAGAAATGACTCCAGAGTACTTAAAAAACCCGCTTCCAGGGAAATGTCTGAGAAGTATGTAAAAACCCACTTGCAACAAAATGACTCCAGAGCACTTGAAAACCCGCTTCCAACGAAATGACTCCAGAGCAATTAAAAACCAGCTTCCAACAAAATGACTCGAGAGCACATAAAAACCGGCTTCCTAGAAAATGAATCCAGAGCACATAAAAACCCGCTTCAAAAGAAATGTCTCCAGAGCACTTAAAAACATGCTTCCAAAGAAATGTCTACACAGCACATAAAAACCCGCTTCCAACGAAATGACCTCACAGCACAAAAAAAACCCGCTTCCAAGGAAATGACTCCGGAGTACTTAAAAACCGCTTTCAACGAAATGATTCTAGAGCACTTAAAAAACTGCTTCCTATGAGATGACTCTAGAGCACTTAAAAACCCGCTTCAAACGAAATTCTTCGGGAGCACACAGAAACCTGCTTCAAACAAAATGACTACAAAGCACATAAAACCCTGCTTCCAATGGAAGGTCTACACAATAAATAAATACCCGCTTGCAAAAAATGACTCAGGAGCACGAAAAAACCAGGTAACAACGAAATGACTCAGGAGGACTTAAAAACCCGCTTCCCAGGAAATTACTCCAGAGCACATAAATATCTGCTTCCAACAAAATATCTACACAGCACATAAAAACCCGCTTCCAACGAAATGACCTCAGGAGCACAAAGAAACCCGCTTCTAATGAAAGGACTGAGAACATTAAAACCCGCTTCCAACGAAATGACTCCAGAGCACTTAAAAAACGCTTGCAAGGGAATGACTCCAGAGCACTTAAAAACAGCTTCCAGTGAAATGTCTGAGAAGTATGTAAAAACCCACTTGCAACGAAATGACTCCAGAGCACTTAAAAACCCGCTTCCAATGAAATGACTCCAGAGCACTTAAAAACCCGCTTCCAATGAAATGACTCCAGAGCAATTAAAAACCCGCTTGCAACGAAATGACTCCAGTGCACTTAAAAACCCGCTTGCAACGAAATGACTCCAGAGCACATAAATATCCCGTACCAACGAAATGTCTACACAGCACATAAAAACCCGCATCCAATGAAATGACATCATAGCACTTAAAAACCCACTTCCAACGAAATGACTCCAGAGCACTTAAAAACCCGCGTCCAACAAAATGTCTACACAGTATATAATAACTCGGTTTAAACGAAATGACGTCAGAGCACACAAATACCCGCATCCAACGAAATGACTCCAGAGCACTTAAAAACCCGCTTGCAACGAAATGACTCCAGAGCACTTAAAAACCCGCTTGCAACGAAATGACTCCAGAGCACTTAAAAACCTGCTTCCAAAGAAATGACTTCAGAGCACTTATGACCCGCTTCCAACAAAAAGACTCCAGAGCACAGCAAGCCCGCTTCCAACGAAATCACCCAAGAACACAAAAAATTTGCTTCCAATGAAATGTCTACAAAGCACAAAAAATTCTCATCCAACGAAATCAACCAAGGACACAAAAAATTCGCTTCCATCAAAATCACACCAGAACACAAAAAATTTGCTTCCAATGAAATGACTAAAAAACACAGAAAACTCTCATCCAATGAAATCAACCAAGGACACAAAAAATTAGCTTCCAACAAAATCACCCCAGAACACAAAAAATTAGCTCCCAACAAAATCATCCCAGAGCACAAAAAATCCCTTCCAACAAATTGACTCCAGAGCACAGAAAACCAGCTTCCAACGAAATCACCCCAAAACCCCAAAAATTCGCTTCCAACGAAATGACTCCACAACACAGAAAACCCACTTCCAACGAAATCTCTCCAGAACATAAAAAATTCGCTTCCAAACGAAATGACTCCGGAGCACATAAAACCCGCTTGCAACAAAATCACTCCAGTACACAAAAAATTCTATTCCAAAAAAATCACCCCAGAACAAAGAAAATTCGCTTCGAATTAAAGAACTCCAGAGGACATAAAACCCGTTTCCAATGAAATCACCCCAGAACAAAAAAAAAAAAAAATCACTTCCAACGAAATCACCAAAGTACACAAAAAAATTAGCTTCCAACGAAATGACTCCAGAGCACATAAAACCCGTTTCGAACCAAATCACCCCAGAACACAGAAAATTTGCTTCCAACAAAATCAGACCAGAATAGAAAAAATTCGCTTCCAAAGAAATGACTCCAGGACACAAAAAATCGCTTCCAACGAAATGACTCCAGAGCACATAAAACACGTTTCCAAAGAAATTACCCCAGAACACAAAAAATTCGCTTCCAACAAAATCACCCCAAAGCGCCAAAAATTGGATTCCAAAGAAATCACCCCAGAACACAAAAAAAATCGCTTCCAACGAAATCACACCAAAAAACAAAAAATTCGCTTCCAACAAAATCACCCCAAAACACAAAAAAATTCGTTTCCAACGAAATCACCCCAGAGCACAAAAAGTTCCCTTCCATCAAAATCACACCAGATCACAAAAAATTCGCTTCCAACAAATTGACTCCAGAGCACAGAAAACCCGATTCCAACGAAATCATACCAGAACATAAAAATTTGCTTCCAACGAAATCATACCAAAACACAAAAAAATTCACTTCCAACGAAATGACTCCAGAGCACAGAAAATCCGCTTCAAAGGATATCACCCAAGAACACAAAAATTCGCTTCCAAAGAAATCACCCCGAAACCAAAAAAAAAAAAAAAAAAGATTCGCTTCCAATGAAATCACCCCAGAACACCAAAAATTCGCTTCCATCGAAATCACCCCAGGACACTAAAAATTCACTCCCAACGAAATAAACCCAGAACAAAAAAAATTCGCATCCAAAGAAATGACTCCAGAGCAAATAAAACCCTCTTCCAATGAAATCACCCATGAACACAAAAAATTTGCTTCCAACGAAATCACCCCAGGACACAAAAAAATGCACTTCCAACAATATGACTCCAGAGCACATAAAACCCACTTCCAAGGAAAGAACCCGAGAACACAAAAAATTCGCTTCCAACAAAATCACACCAGAACACAAAAATTCGCTTCCAACGAAATGACTCCAGAGCACATAAAACCCGCTTCCAACGAAATCACCCCAGACACAGAAAACCCACTTCCAAGTAAATCACCTGAGAACACAAAAAATTCACTTCCAACAAATCATACCAGAACACAAAAAATTAGCTTCCAACAAAATCATACCAGAACACAAAAAATTTGCTTCCAACGAAATGACTACAGAGCACAGAACACACTCTCTCAAAGAAAACACCCATGACACAAAATATTCGCTTCCAAATAAATCACCCCAAAACACAAAAAATTTGCTTCTAACGAAATGACTCCAGAGCACAGCAAACCCGCTTGCAATGAAATCACCCAAGAACACAAAAAATTTGCTTCCAACAAAATCACACCAGAACATAAAAAATTTGCTTCCAACGAAATGACTACAGAGCCCAGAAAACTCTCTTCCAACGAACTCAACTATGAACACAAAAAATTCGCTTCCAATGAAATCACCCCAGAACAGAAAAAATTCGCTTCCAACGAAATGACTCCAGAGCACAGACAACCCGCTTGCAATGAAATCACTCCAGTACACAAAAAATACTATTCCAACGAAATCACCCCAGAACACAAAAAATTTGCTTCCAAAGAAATCACCCCAGAACAAAGAAAATTTGCATCGAAATAAAGGACTCCGGAGCACCTAAAACCCGTTTCCAATGAAATCACCCCAGAACACAAAAATTCTCTTCCAAAGATATCACACCAGAACACAAAAAATTTGCTTCAAACGAAATCACTCAGGAGCACTAAAACCCTGCTTCCAACGAAATCACCCCAGAACCCCAAAAATTCGCTTCCAACGAAATCACCCCAGAGCACAGAAAACCCGATTCCAACGAAATCACCCCAGAGCACAGAAAACCCACTTCCAATGAAATCATACCAGAACATAAAAATTCGCTTCCAACGAAATCACACCAGAACAAAAAAATTTCCTTCTAAGGAAATACCCAGAACACACAAAAAAAAAAAAAACCGCTACCAACGAAATCACCCCAGAAATCAAAAAATTCGCTTCCAAGGAAATGACTCCAGAGCACAAAAAATTCGCTTCCAACGAACGCACCCCAGAACACAAAAAATTCGTTTCCAATGAAATCATTCCAGTACACAAAAAATTTGATTCCAACGAAATCACCCCAGAACAAAAAAATTCGCTTCCAAAGAAATGACTCCAGAGCACATAAAACCTGTTTAAAACAAAATCACCCCGAACACAAAAAATTCGCTTCCAAATAAATGACTCAAGAGCACATAAACCTGTTCATAACTAAATTGTCCCAGAACACAAAAAAATCGCTTCCAACGAAATCACCCCAAAACAAAAAATTCGCTTCCAACGATATGACTCCTGAGCACAGAAAACTCGCTTCCAAGGAAATCACCCTAGAACACAAAAAAATCGTTTCCAACGAAATGACTCCAGAGCACATAAAACCCATGTCCAACGCAATCACCCCAGAACACAAAAAATTCGCTTCCAATGAAATCACCGCAGAACACAAAAAATTCGCTTCCAACGAAATCACCCAGAGCACAAAAAATTCGCTTCCAACGAAATGACTCCAGAGCACAGAAAACTCGATTCCAACAAAATCACCCCAGAGGACAGAAAACCCACTTCCAACAAAATCACACCAGAACAAAAAAATTTCCTTCTAAGGAAATACCCAGAACACACACACACACACACACACAAAAAAAAAAAAAAAAAAAAAACGCTACCAACGAAATCACCCCAGAACTCAAAAAATTCACTTGCAACGAAATGACTCCAGAGCACTGAAAACCTGCTTCCAATGAAATCACCCCAGAACACAAAAAATTCCCTTCCAACGAAATGATTCCAGAGACTATAAAACCCGTTTCCAACGAAATCACCCCAGAACACAAAAATTTGCTTCCAACAAAATCATACCAAAACACAAAAAATTCACTTCCAACGAAATGACTCCAGAGCACAGAAAACCCACTTCAAAGGATATCACCCAAGAACACAAAAATTCATTTCCAAAGAAATCACCCCAGAAAAAAAAAATTCACTTCTATCGAAATCACCCCAGGACACAAAAAATTTGCATCCAAAGAAATGACTCCAGAGGAAATAAAACCCACTATGAACGAAATCACCCGAGAACACAAAAAATTAGCTTCCAACGAAATTACCACAAAACACAAAAAATTTGCTTCCAACGAAATGACTTCAGAGCAAATAAAAACCTCTTCCAACGAAATCACCCATGAACACAAAAAATTTGCTTCCAACGGAATCACCACAGGACACAAAAAATTCACTTCCAACGATATGACTCAGGAGCACATGAAACCCACTTTCAAGGAAAGAACCCGAGAACACAAAAAATTCGCTTCCAACGAAATCACACAAGATCACAAAAATTTGCTTCCAACGAAATGACTCAAGAGCATAGAAAACCCGCTTCCAACGAAATCACTACAGAACACAAAAATTCGCTTCCAACGAAATGACTCCAGAGCACATAAAACCCGCTTCCAACGAAATCACCCAAAAGCACAGAAAACCCACTTCCAAGTAAATCACCTGAGAACACAAAAAATTCACTTCCAACAAATCATACCAGAACACAAAAAAATCGCTTCCAATAAAATCACACCAGAACACAAAAAAATTTGCTTCCAACGAAATGACTCCAGAGCACATAAAACCTACTTCCAACGAAATCACCCAAGAACACAAAAAATTCGCATCCAACAAAATCACACCAGGAAACAAAAAAATTGGCTTCCAACGAAATGACTCAAGAGCACAAAAAACCTGCTTTAAACGAAATCACCCCAGAAACAAAAAAAATCGCTTCCAACGAAATGACTCCAGAGCACATAAAACCTACTTCCAACGAAATCACCCCAGAACACAAAAAATTCGCTCCCAACGAAATCACACCAGAACACATAAATTCACTTCCAAGGAAAACAACCCAGAACACAAAAAATTTGCTTCCAAACAAATTACCACCGACACAAAAAATTCGCTTCCAACGAAATCACCACAGAGCAGAAAAAATTCGCTTCCAACGAAATCACCCCAGACCACAAAAAATTCGCTTCCAAAGAAATTATTCCAGAACACATAAAACCTGCTTCCAACGAAATCACCCCAGAACACAAAAAATTCGCTTCCAACGAAATGACTCCAGAGCACATAAAACCCGCTTCCAACGAAATCCAAAGAAATGACTCCAGAGCACAGAAATCACACTTCCAAACGTAATCACACCAGAACACAAAAAAATGGCTTCCAACGAATTTACCCCACAACAAAAAAAATTCGCTTCCAACGAAATCACCCCATAGCACAGTAAATGTGCTTCCAACGAAATCACCCCAGAACACACAAAATTCTCTTCCAACGAATTGAATCCAGAGCACAGAAAACTCGCTTTTAACCAAGTCACCCCACAACACAAAATTCGCTTCCAATGAAATTACCCCTGACACAAAAAATTCGCTTCCAACGAAATGACTCAAGAGCACAGGAAACCCGCTTCCAATAAAATCACCCCGAACAGAAAATATTTGCTTCCAACGAAATCACCCCATAGCACAAAAAATTTACTTCCAAAAAAATTACCCCAGAACACAAAAATTTCGCTTCCAAAAAAATCTCCCCAGAGCACAAAAAAATTGCTTCCAAAGAACTCACACCAGGAAAAAAAAAAAATCGCTTCCATTGAAATGACTCCGGAGCACATAAAATCTACTTTTAACGAAATCACCCAAGAACACAAAAAATTCACTTCCAACGAAATGACTCAAGAGCACAGGAAACCCGCTTCCAACAAAATCACCTTAGAACACAAAAAATTTGCTTCCAACAAAATCACCCCCAAATACAAAAAATTTGCTTCCAATGAAATTACCCCAGAACACAAAAATTTCGCATCCAACGAAATCTCCCCAGAGCACAAAAAATTTGCTTCCAACGAAATCACACCAGGAAACAAAAAAATTCACTTCCAATGAAATGACTCCGGAGCACATAAAATCTACTTTTAACGAAATCACCCAAGAACACAAAAAATTCACTTCCAAAGAAATCACAGCAGAATACAAAGTATTCCCTTCCAAAGAAAGCACCCCAGAACACAAAAAATGTGCTTCCAACGAAATGACTCCAGAGCACATAAAACCTACTTCCAACGAAATCACCCCAGAACAAAAAAACTCGCTTCCAACAAAATGACTCCAGAGCACATAAAACCCGCTTCCAACGAAATCACCCGAGAAAACAAAAAATTTGTTTCCGATGAAATCACACCAGAACACAAAAATTTTGCTTCCAACGAAATTACCCCAGAGCACAAAAAATTCGCTTTCAATGAAATCACCCCAGAACACAAAAAATTCGCTTCCAATGAAATGACTCCAGAGCACAGAAAAACTGCTTCCAACTAAATCACCCAAGAACACAAAAATTCACTTCCAATGAAATGAATCCAGAGAACAGAAACCCGCTTCCATGAAATCACCCCAGAGCACAAAAAATTCGCTTCCAATGAAATGACTCCAGAGCACATAAAACCTACTTTAAACACAATCACCCAAGAACACAAAAATTTCGCTTCCAAAGAAATCACCCCAGAACAGAAAAAATTCGCTTCCAACTAAATAACTCATGACCCGATTCTAACGAAATCACACCAGACCACAAAAAATTCACTTTCCAAAAATTTACCCCACAACACAAAATATTTGCTTCCAAAGAAATGACTCCAGAGCACAAAAAACCCGCTTCCAACGAAATCACCCCAAAACACAAAAAAATAGCTTACAACAAAATAAGTGCAGAGCACATAAAACCCTTTACAACGAAATCACCCCTGAACACAAAAAATTCGCTTCCAATGAAATGACTCCAGAGCACAGAAAAACCACTTCCAACAAAATCACCCAAGAACAGAAAATTTCGCTTCCAATGAAATCAACCCAAAACACAAAAAATTCGCTTCCAACGAAATAAATCCAGAGCACATAAAACCGTTTCCAACAAAATAATCTCTAAACACAAAAAAAAATCGCTTCCAACAAAATGAATCCAGAACCCAGAAAACCCATTTCCAACAAAATCACCCCAGAATACAAAAAATTCACTTCCAACAAAATCAACCCAGAACACAAAAAATTCGCTTCCAACGAAATGACTCCAGAGCACATGAAACCTACTTCCAATGAAATCACCCAAGAAGACAAAAAATTTGCTTCCAACGAAATCACCTCAGAACACAGAAAATTTGCTTCCAACGAAATCACCCCAGAACAAAAAAAAATTTGCTTCCAACGAAATCACCCCAAAACACAAAAAATTCGCTTCCAACGAAATCACCCCAGAACAAAAAAAAATTTGCTTCCAACGAAATTACCCCAGAACACAAAAAAATTCGCTTCCAACAAAATGACTCCAGAGCACATAAAACCCGCTACCAACGAAATCACCCCAAAACACAAAAAATTCGCTTCCAACGAAATCAGCCCAGAGCAACAAAAATTGCCTTCCAACGAAATTACCCCAGGACACAAAAAAATCGCTTCCAACGAAATGGCTCCAGAGCACATAAAACCCGCTTTCAACAAAATCACCCCAGAACAAAAAGAATTCGCTTCCAAAGAAATGATTCCAGAACACCGAAAAAACGCTTCCAACAAAATCACCCCAGAATATAAAAAATTCATTTCCAATGAAATCAACACCAGAACACAAAAAATTGGCTTCCAACGAATTTACCCCACAACACAAAAAGTTCACTTCCAACGAAATCACCCCGTAGCACAATAAATTCGCTTCCAACGAAATCATCACAGAACACAAAAAAATCGCTTCCAACGACCTGACTCCAGAGCACAGAAAACCCGTTTCCAACGAAATCACCCCTGAACAAAAAAAAAAAATTCGCTTCCAACGAAATCACCCCAGAAAACAAAATTCGCTTCCAATGTAATCACCCCAGAACACAAAAAATTCGCTTCCAACGAAATGACTACAGAGCACATAAAACCTACTTCCAAGGATATCACCCAAGAACACAAAATATTTGCTTCCAACAAAATCACCAGAGAATATAGAAAATTTGCTTCCAATGAAATGACTCCAGAGCACATAAAACCTACTTCCAACGAAATCACCCAAGAACACAAAAAATTTGCTTCTAACAAAATCACCCCAGAACACCAAAAATCCGATTCCAACGAAATGACTCCAGAGCACATAGAACCCGCTTCCAACGAAATCACACCAGAACACAAAAACTTCACTTCAAAAAATTTACCCCACAACACAAAATATTGGCTTCCAACGAATTGACTCCAGAGCACAGAAAAACCGCTTTTAAGGAAATCACCCCAGAACACAAAAAATTAGCTTCCAAAGACATGACTCCTGAGCACATAAAACCCGTTTCCAACGAAATCACCCAAGAACCCAAAAAATTTGCTTCCAACGAAATCACACCAGAACACAAAAATTACGCTTCCAACGAATTTACCCCACAACACAATAAATTCGCTTCCAACGAAATAACCACAGGACACAAAAAATTTGCTTCCAACGTAATAACTCCAGAGCACAGAAAACCTGCTTCCAATGAAATCACCCCAGAACACAAAAAATTCGCTTCCAACAAAATAACTCCACAGCACAAAAAACCCGCTTCCAACGAAATCACCCAAGAACACCAAAAATCTGCTTCCAACGAAATCACTCCAGAGCACATAAAACCCGCTTCCAACGAAATCACACCAGAACACAAAAAATTCGCTTCCTAAAAATTTACCCCACAACACAAAATATTCGCTTCAACGAATTGACTCCAGAGCACAGAAAAACCGCTTTTAAGGAAATCACCCCAGAACACAAAAAAATTCGCTTCCAACGAAATGACTCCAGAGCACATAAAACCTGTTTCCAACAAAATAATCCCTAAACACAAAAAATTTGCTTCCAACAAAATGAATCCAGAGCACAGAAAACCCGCTTCGATCAAAATCACCCCAGAACACAAAAAATTTGCTTCCAACAAAATCACCCAGAACACAAAAAATTTGCTTCCAATTAAATGACTCCAGAGCAAAGAAAACCCGCTTCTAAAGAAATCACCCAAGAACAAAAAGAATTCGCTTCCAAAGAAATGACTCCAGAGCACCGAAAACATGGTTGCAACGAAATCACCCCAGAATATAAAAAATTCGCTTCCAACGAAATCACCCCATAGCACAATAAATTCGCTTCCAACGAAATCACCCCAGAACACAAAAAATTAGGTTCCAATGAAATCACCCAAGAGCACAAAATATTCTTTTCCAACAAGATAACTGCAGAGCACAGAAAACCCGTTTCCAACAAAATCACCCCAGAACACAAAAATTCGCTTCCAACAAAATCACCCCAGAACACAAAAAATTCGCTTCCAACTAAATGACTCTAGAAGAAAGAAAACCCGCTTCTAACGAAATCACCCCAGAACAAAAAGAATTCGCTTCCAAAGAAATGACTCCAGAGGACCGAAAACACGCTTCCAACGAAATCACCCCAGAGCACAAAAAATTCTTTTCCAACAAGATAACTGCAGAGCACATAAAACCCGTTTGCAATGAAATCACCCCGGAACACAAAAAATTCGCTTCCAATGAAATGACTCCAGGGCACAGAAAACCCACTTCCAACGAATTCACCCAGAAACACAAAAAATTCGCTTCCAATGAAATCACCCCAAAAGACAAAAAAATTGCTAGCAACAAAATGACTCCAGAGCACATAAAACCCATTTCCAACAAAATAATCCCTAAACACAAAAAACTCGCTTCCAACAAAATGAATCCAGAGCACAGAAAACCCGCTTCCAAAAAAATCACCCCAGAACACAAAAAAATTCGCTTCCAACAAAATCACCCCGGAACACAAACATTCACTTCCAACTAAATGACTCCAGAGCAAAGAAAACCCGCTACTAATGAAATCACCACAGAACACAAAAAAAATTCGCTTCAAACAAAATCACCCCAGAATCAAAAATTGGCTTCCAACGAAATAACACCAGGACACAAAAAATTTGCTTCCAACGAAATGACTCCAGAGCACATAAAACCCGCTTCCAACGAAATCACCCCAGAACACAAGAAATTAGCTTCCAAGGCAATGACTCCAGAGCACAGAAAACCCGCTTTTAATGAAATCACACCAGAACACAAAAAATTCGCTTCCAGTGAAATCAACCCAAAGCACAATAACTTCGCTTCCAATGAAATCACCCCAGAACAAAAAAAAAATTCGCTTCAAACGAAATCACCCCAGAACACAAAAAACTCGCTTCCAATGAAATGACTCCAGAGCACATAAACCCGCTTCCAACGAAATCACCCCAGAACACAAAAAATTCGCTTCCAACAAAATCACACCAGAACACAAAAAATTCACTTCCAAAGAAATCACCCCAGAACAAAAAAAATCTGCTTCCAACGGAATGACTCCAGAATACATAAACCCGCTTCCAACGAAATCACACCAGAACACAAAAAATTCGCTTCCAAAAAATTTACCCTACAACAGAAAATATTCGCTTCCAACAAATTGACTCCAGAGCACAGAAAAACCGCTTTTAAGGAAATCACCCCAGAACACAAAAAATTCGCTTCAAACGAAATGACTCCAGAGCACATAAAACCCGCTTCCAATGAAATCACCCCAGAACACAAAAAATTCGCTTCCAATGAAATTAATCCAGAGCACAGAAACCCGTTTCCAATGAAATCACCACAGAACACAAAAAATTTGCTTCCAAATAGATGACTCCAGAGCACCAAAAACACACTTCCAACTAAATCACTGCAGAATATAAAAAATTGGCTTCCAATGAAATCACACCAGAACACAAAAAAATTGGCTTCCAACGAATTTACCACACAACACAAAAAATTCGCTTCAAACGAAATCACACCAGGACACAAAAAATTCGTTTCCAATGTAATGACTCCAGAGCACAGAAAACCCGATTCCAACAAAATCACCCCAGAACACAAAAAATTCGCTTCCAACAAAATCACCCCAGAACACAAAAAATTCGCTTCCAACGAAATGACTCCAGAGCATAGAAAACCCGCTTTTAACGAAATCACCACGGAACAAAAATAATTCACTTCCAAAGAAATGACTCCAGAGCACCGAAAACACGCTTCCAACGAAATCACCCCAGAATATAAAAAATTCGCTTCAAACGAAATCACACCAGAACACCAAAAAATTGGCTTCCAATGAATTTACCCCATAGCACAATAAATTCACTTCCAAAGAAATCACCCCATAGCACAATAAATTCGCTTCCAACGAAATCACCACAGAACACAAAAAATTCTCTTCCAATGAAATGACTCCAGAGCACATAAAACCAACTTCCAACGAAATCACCCCAGAACACAAAAAATTCGCTTCCAATGAAATGACTCCAGAGCACATAAAACCAACTTCCAACGAAATCACCCAAGAACACAAAAAACTCGCTTCCAACAAAATCACTCCAGAGCACATAAAACCCGCTTCCAACGAAATCACCCAAGAACACAAAAAAATTTGCTTCCAACGAAATCACCCCAGAACACCAAAAATCTGCTTCCAACAAAATGACTCTAGAGCACATAAAACCCGCTTCCAACGAAATCACCCAAGAACACAAAAAAATTTGCTTCCAACGAAATCACCCCCGAACACAAAAAATTAGCTTCCAATGAAATCACCCCAGAGCACAAAATATTCTTTTCCAACAAGATAACTGCAGAGCACAGAAAACCCGTTTCCAACGAAATCACCCCTGAACACAAAAAATTTGCTTCCAATGTAATCACCACAAAACACAAAAAAATCGCTAGCAACGAAATGACTCTAGAGCACATAAAAACCGTTTCCAAAAAAATAATCCCTAAACACAAAAAATTCACTTCCAACTAAATGACTTTAGAGGAAAGCAAACCCGCTTCTAACGAAATCACCCCAGAACAAAAAGAATTCGCTTCCAAAGAAATGACTCCAGAGCACCGAAAACACGCTTCCAACGAAATCACCCCAGAATATAAAAAATTTGCTTCCAATGAAATCACAACAGAACACAAAAAAATTGGCTTTCAACGAATTTACCACACAACACAATAAATTCGCTTCCAACGAAATCACCACAGAACACAAAAAATTTGCTTCCAACAAATTGACTCCAGAGCATAGAAAACCCGCTTTTAACGAAATCACCCCAGAACACAAAAAATTCTCTTCCAACGAAATCACCACAGAGCACAAAATATTCGATTCCAACGAAATCAAACCAGAACACAAAAAAATCGCTTCCAAGGAAATGAAACCAGAGCACAGAAAACACGCTTCTAACGAAGTCACCCCAGAACACAAAAAATTCTCTTCCAACGAAATTACCACAGAGCACTAAAAAATCGCTTTCAACGAAATCACCTCAGAAGACAAAAAATTTGCTTCCAACAAAATCACCCCAGAGCACAAAAAATTCGCTTTCAACGAAATCACCCCAGAACACAAAAAATTGGCTTTCAACGAAATCACACCAGGAAACAAAAAAATTTGATTCCAACGAAATGACTCAAGAGCACAGAAAACCAACATCCAACGAAATCACCCCAGAAAAGAAAAAATTCGCTTCCGACGAAATCACCCCTGAACACAAAATATTCGCTTCCAATGAAATGACTCCAGAGCACATCAAACCTACTTCCAACGAAATCATCCAAGAACACTAAAAATTTGCTTCCAATGAAATCACCCCAGAACACAAAAAATTTGTTTCCAACGAGATGACTCCAGACCACAGAAAATCCGCGTCCAACGAAATCACCCCAGAACATAAAAAATTTGCTTCCAACTAAATAACTCATGACTACATAAAACCCGCTTCCAACAAAATCACCCCAGAACACAAAATATTCGCTTCCAACAAAATGACTCCAGACCACATAAAACACGTTTCCAACAAAATTATCCCTGGACACAAAAAATTCGCTTCCAAAGAAATGACTCCAGCGCACAGGAAACCCGCTTCCAACGAAATCACCCAAGAACACAAAAAAATTTGCTTCTGACGAAATCACACCAGAACACAAAAATTTCGATTCCAATGAAATCACCCCAGAACACAAAAAATTCGCTTCCAACGAAATGACTCTAGAGCACATAAAACCTACTTCCAACGAAATCGCCCAAGAACTCAAAATATTTGCGTCCAATGAAATCACCCCAAAACACAGAAAATTCGCTTCCAATGAAATGACTCCAGAGCACATAAAACCTACTTCCAACAAAATGACCCAAGAACACAAAAAATTCAATTCCAATGAAATGACTCCAGAGCACAGAAAACTCGCTTCAAACGAAATCACTCCAGAATATAAAAAATTCGATTCCAACGAAATCAAACCAGAACACAAAAAATTCGCTTCCAAAAAATTTACCCCACAACACAAAATATTCGCTTCCAGGAATTGACTCCAGAGCACAGAAAAACCGCTTTTAACGAAATCACCCCAGAACACAAAAAATTCGCTTCCAAGGAAATTACCCCAGACACAAAGAATCCGCTCCCAACGAAATGACTCCAGAGCACATAAAACACGCTTCCAACGAAATCACCCCGTGTGATCCGCGCGAACTTCTCGCCAGCAAGAACGCACACGCAGACACTAGGATCCTTCTGCAGTAAACGTTTATTACGATGAATAGAGGAAGACGCTAACCGCCAGAATGGTGCTGCTTAAATACACCTTATGGCGGCGTGTACTCCGCTGGTTGGCTGCTTGCCCATTGCCCCGTGTGACGCCCTGGACTGGGCAGTAACGCCCCCAGGCTGGACAGTGGCTTGGAGCGCTTTTGCAACTTGCAGACGTGGTCTATTGTTTGTTCATTAGGGCCAGGGCCGGGTGTCAGCGCCATCTCGTAATGGCGATTGCACTCTCTCGGCTCTCCACATCTCCCCCTTTTTGTTTTAATAAATGTAAACTGCCTCAAAGCCTTGTAAGCGCGGCACAAGAAATCCCTAAGCTCGATCAAGCGAACTCCTTCTTTGGGGAGTAAGCGATCAAGAGCTTTAGATGACTCCCTTACCCCACCAGGTGCAATGGAGACAAGTCCTCTGGGTGCAGGGGCTAAGGGAGAAGAATAAAAATGGAGGTGACACCCATTCCCGTGCAATGGAATAAAATTCCAGGGAGTGCAAGGGCTGTCATTCTCCTATCTTGGTACCGCAGCCGCTTAGGCAAAGGCAACATTGTGACTTGGATCACTCATCGACTCAGTGCAATGGGTAAAGCCCCTGAGGTGCATCGACTGAGTGTCACAGTCTGTTTTAATTTTTTAACATGGATAACCAAATTTTGGGAGATGATCCTTGTTCCAAGGCCACAAGTGCTTGCGCGATCACGACCTTGTCATGTTGTTCTTGGGCTTTGAGCTTGCAGACCAACCAGAGTAAGAACACTAAGCCGCAACATAGGGCTGCACCAAACATTCCAACGGCCACCCATTCCTTAAAATAAGAAAAGGCGGAAGAAGCCCAGGATAATAAGCCATCTGTGAGCGATAAATCCACTCGAGTAGAATTAATGGTCACCACCGCTGCCCTTAGCTCTTCAAGCGTTTCTTCAAATCCTTCTGACCAGTTTCCTGCAAGACATAAGGACAATTTTCTGGACAAATTAGCGGCTCGGGTAAAATTTTCATATTGTACACTGGTAATACAGAGTGCTCCTATTTTTCTTTCACATCCTATTTGAGCCAATTGAAATAAAATATCTATTCTTTCTTCCACAAGATCCAGACGGTGGTTAAGAACCATCAATCCACCTTTTAATTGTGCGCTAGCAGATACATGAAGGTTCATGGCTTCAGCCACACCTGCTGACAATTGATTTACTGCTGTGCTTGTTTGGACTGAATTTGCCATTGCCAAGCCAGCTGCAGTGGCAGCAGCTGCACTGACAGCGATGGCAGTAACAATGGCTGCGGTGATGCCAAAATCTCTCTTCTGTCCAAACAGGGAGAGGGTGGATGGAGTCTCCACAGGGATTGGGATCCACTGCGGGACTCTAACAACCAGGGCACGAGCGTAACGCCTGGCATTCCAACATTGCGACATCCAGCATGTCTCATTGGTACAATTTCTAAAAGAATTATTGGACAAAACAAGTAAGAAAGGAGGATAAACACAGACAGGACTAGGTGGAAAAGTCGTCTGATTTGTAATGGTTTTATTCCAATGGGTAATCTGCCTTGACACATTTTCCATTTCCATAACTTTTTTTTTAACGCAGTACCATTTATGGCGCCCATGACGATCGATTTCCCTACAGTAGCGCCACTAATGAATCCCAGAGGATTGAGGTCCGTACAACTACCATTTATCCCACAAAGTATCCACTTATAAAAAGGGACCATATCTCAATGTTGTATAAAGAGCCCCTTTCTCATTACCATACTTTTTGTAGGATCCATCAACATATTTGGGGAAAAAGAAAAGGTTTTATTTTTGTCAGCCCATCGAGTAAAGCGCGACTGACAGTCGGACCATGGAGGGATGGTCCCATCATCCTCCCATGCACATGAAGGGGCCACCCTAGGTTGAAGAGGTCTATCTATATCTAAAAAATTTGGTCCTAAAAAGGAAGCGTTTATCCAGGTGACCTTATGCGAAAAGGTATAATGGATATCAATGGCGTCCTTACTATCCCTTTCCTTTTGGGACATAACTTCCCAATCCCAATCCTTTATAGCCAAATGACCCAAGAATCCTTTTGGTAAGCCGAACACAATCTCCTACGGAATCCTCGATTTGAAAGCAAAGGGAGCCAGCTTCTGGAAAGTCATGGCTTTCCCCTAATGATGCCTCAGTCTCATCATAAGGCAGATAAGGCAGGCCTGAATCTTTATTGGACGAGAAGAATTTTGGGAAAGTCAATGAATTATGTCTGACCGGCATAGGCTTCGGGAATGCAGACAAAATGGCCCAACGTTGTACCCCCGCAATACTAGGAACCCGATTTAGAAGGATCCAAGCAAGAACTGGAATTAGTTGCAGGTATATTCGTTGGAGGATCATCTTCAGCTGCCGCGAGCTTTCGCGTGAGGCGCTCCGGTACCCAGAATGGATTGTTTTCTTCCTGTGGGAAAACACAGACAGCTCCCCTGGATCTTATTAAAATAGGATCCGGGCCTTTCCACTGACCAGTCAAGACATCCTTCCATTTAACCATTTCCTTAGGCCTATCAGGCTCTAAGCAATGGCGATCAGCCGCCGAGTGGCCCTGACTGTCCAAATTTAAAAAATTGAGAGTAAAGAGTGCCAAAGAAACAGTCACTCGTGGCACTGAGGGCAGAGCCTCCTGGACTCCCCCTTTTTGTTTTATTAAATAGGATTTTAGAGTGCGATGAGAACGTTTAATGATACCTTGTCTTTGAGGGTTATATGGGAGACCCGTTAGATGGGTCACTCCCATTTGATGACAAAACTGTCAAAATTTTTGAGAAGTATAGGCTGGCCCATTATCAGTTTTTAGAATTTTGGCTTTCCCCAGGCACTCCATGCCTCTAAGCAATGTTGAATAACATGGGCTGCCTTTTTTCCAGTCAGGGGAGAAGCAAACATAACTCCAGAGCAAGTATCAATGGAAACATGTAAATATTGTAGTTTGCCAAAAGATGACATGTGAGTAACATCCATTTGCCACATTTGTAGAGGACGGATTCCTCTGGGATTAATCCCAACATGAGGCACAGGTAAAAACTGACAACAATTTTGACATTGGGTAACAATATCTCTAGCTTCCTTTTTAGTTATGTCAAATCGATGACACAATGTCTCAGCTGTAACATGAAATTTTTTATGAAACTCCTTAGCCAATTTTAAATTCGAAAGGAGGGCAAATGCAATCATCTTTGTGGCTCGATCTGTCAGGTAATTTTCATGGGACATGGACCCCGGTAGACCGGAATGAGCCCTAATATGTGTAATAAAAACAGGGGATCTTTTGGTAATTAAGGCAAACTGAATCCTTTGAAAAATTTTTGCAAGCTTGTTAGATGCTTTAATTAACCCAGCAGCCTCCAAAATCTTTGTTGCATTAACCACATAACAGGAATCCAAAACAATGTTTAAAGGACCCAAAAATTTTTCCAAAATTTTAATACCACTAGACATTTTACAATTTGGGGCGAGGTTTTATGATATTGTTTAGAAACAACTTTATTATTAACTACATAAGCTCTTACTCCTGTTTTTGATCCATCTGTATACACTACCAATCCATCCCGAAGTGTTTTTTGGGATGTTATATGCGGGAAGACTACCTCTTGAGTTAAAGCAAATTGCAAAACAGGGTGTCTAGGGTAATGATTGTCAATCAAACCACTAAAGGAGGTAACTAGCACCGCCCAAGTATCAGAGGTAGCAGTTAATATCTGAACTTGATGAGCTGTATAAGGCACTATTAAGGACTTTGGCTCCTTTTTAAAGTATGTAATGGCTGTTTTTAGCCCACGAAGTGCAAGTTGAGCAACTGCATCTGGATACCATTTAATAATTTTTGCAGGAGAAGCATTGGGATGAACCCACAATAAGGGTTCATTTTGCCATAATACAGCAGTTGGTAAATGTTTAGTTTTAATGACACACAGGTCAAAGGTCTTAGTTTCATTTACACGTTTTAATTGGGCATCTTGTAAAGCGTCTTTTACCACTTGTAGGGCGCGGCTTGCAGCCGGTGTTAAGGCTCTGGGTGAAGAAATATGAGCATCCCCTTCCAAAATATCAAATAGGGGTTTTAATTTAGCAGAAGGAATCTTTAAAAATGGCCTAAGCCAATTTATATCACCTAATAATTTTTGAAAATCATTTAAGGTATGCAAATGATCCCTGCGAATTTTTATTTTCTGAGGAACTATTCGTTCTGGATAAATAACAGTTCCTAGAAAGGAACCTACTTCTGAAATTTGGACCTTTTTAGTGGCTATATGTAATTCCCATTGTTGCAGGGTTTTTTGCAATGAAGGATACGCATCTTGCAAGATGGCTAACTCCTCATGGCACAAGAGAATATTATCCATATAGTGGATCAGTAACAAGGAAGGAAATTGCTGTCTAACTGGTTTAAGAGCCATCTGTACATACAATTGACACATGGTGGGGCTATTAGCCATGCCTTGAGGTAGAACTATCCACTGATATCTTTGGTCTGGCTCACGATGATTAACAGCAGGTAGGGTAAAGGCAAATCTCTGTCTGTCTCGTGGGCACAATGGAATGGAGAAAAAACAATCCTTGATGTCTATTATTATAATTTTCCATTGCTTAGGCAGGGCTGAAAGCAGAGGCAAGCCTCGTTGCACTGTTCCAAATAATCGCATCTGTGCATTAATAGCCCTCAAATCATGGAGAAGCCTCCATTTTCCTGATTTTTTTTTATAACAAAAATAGGTATATTCCAGGGGGAAGTAGATGGTTCCAAATGACCAAGCTGTAACTGTTCTTTAACCAGCCTTGTAGCAGCTTCTAGCTTTTCAGAGGAAAGGGGCCATTGAAGAACCCATACGGCTTCCTCTGTGAGCCAAGATATGGGCATGGAACCCTCAATGGCAGCTAATGAAAACCCAAGCCTTGTTTCCCTGTATTACTTTCTTGTGAAATCAGGTGTAATCTCCCTTGTTCCTGTTTACCAAGGCCTTTTCCTTCCTTATAACCCATCCTTTTTATTATATCAACCGCTTGTTGAGAGTACTCATTGGTCAATGCTAATCCTAAATCCTGCAAAATATCTCTTCCCCAGAGATTGACAGGGAGAGGAAGAACATATGGTATGAAACTTCCTGTTTGACCTTCCCGTGCTTGCCACATTAAAGAACGTGAACTAACTGTAGGGCTGGCCTCATATCCCAACCCTTGTAAGGAGTGGGATGATTGTGTAACAGGCCACACCTTAGGCCACCAGGTGGAAGAGATGATGCTTTTATTAGCCCCTGTGTCCAAAATACCAGTAAAACTTTTTTTTTATCTGCAGCTGTAGGGTAGGTCTAGTTTTAAGATCAACTACCAAATGAGCAAAATCTGTTCCTGTGGAACCGAGTCCTTTTGTGCCCCTTGGTGTCCTGGTAGAAGGAAAACAGTCATGAAGGCTTGGGAGGAGGACTAATTGAGCAATCCTATCTCCAGAAGAAATAGAAAATACGCCTTGGGGGCAGGAGCAAAGCACCTGGAGCTGTCCCATAAAATCCTGATCTAATATTCCAGGATGGACCATAAGTCTTTTTAAAGTGAGAGAGGAGCGACCTAAAATAAGACCGACACTTCCTTCAGGCAGGGGGCCTTCAAACTCCACTGGGACAGGTTGCACCCCCATGTGTGGCATTAATAAGAATTGGGAGGTGGAACGGAGGTCCAGGCCTGCTGATCCTCTTGTTGCTCTGCAGCTGGATAAACCCTCCTGTTGTCTGCCTGTGTCCCATATTTGTTGGGGCCCTGAGACTTGGGGCCCTGAAATCCATTTTTTGGAATATTTTTATCTCTCTCATTAGGGGGGGTTTCATGCTGGTTAAGTTTTCCCTGAATATCTATAACTGAACAGCATTCATTAGCCCAGTGATTGCCTTTTTTACACTTAGGGCAAAGTCCAGGAACTTTCTTTTGCGCAGACACACGACAATCTCTTTTAAAATGGCCCATTTTGCCACAATTAAAACAAACTTTATTGTTTCCAGAACTTGGGCGGTTCTTGGTCTGTATTATGGCTGCCGCCAGGCCGGCGTTGGTAAGCGGGCCTCCGAGTCCTCGGCAAACTTTTATCCAATCTGTTAGCCCTTTGTTCCTTCTAGGAGTAATGACTGTCTTACATTCTGGGGAAGCATTTTCATATACCAGCTGTTCTATCATTGGCCTAACTGGCTCCGGATCTCCAAATATTCTACCTGCTGCTTTTGTCATTTTGGCCACAAATTCTGAGAATGACTCCTGAGGGACTTGTATAATCTTTGTCAGGTGTCCATTGGCCTCCCCCTTCTTTGAAAGGGCTTTCCATGCCTTAATAGCGGCAGCAGAGATCTGACCATATGCCCCCCAGTCATAATTTGTCTGATTATGAACAAACTGGCCTTGCCCTGTTAGCAAATCAAAGGTCCATTGCCGCTGATTGTCTTCTGCATAGGCATTGGCCCTTGCCTGAGTTTGGGAAGCATCATACCACAAGGGTTTCCATTCTAAGTACTGTCCCATATTAGAGAGAGCAGCTTTTATGGTACTTTGCCAATCATTTGGAGTCATGGCCACGCTAGCAAGTCTTTCAAGCTGCAAAATTGTAAAGTTAGCATCTACCCCGTATTTGTTAACTGACTCTGCCAGTTCTTTAACAAGAGGATATTCTACCGGTGCATAAACACGTTCCCCTTCCGCAGCTTCAAATACAGGGAAGGCTTGTAAAAGCCTTTTTTTATCCCCTTTTGAAAAGAAGGAGTCTAAACTGTGTCTCTCAACATAAGGCGGAGGAGCTTTAGGGGTTAATGAGAAAGCCCCGCGAATCTCAGCTCCTCCCCTCTTTTGTTCTCGATTTGGTGGTAACCGCGGTTCCTGAGGGTGGCACCCCTCCTCCTCGGAGCGAGCCGCTTCTCCGTCTAAATCTGACCCCTCGGAGGAACTTAGTTTGTCAGATTCAGAGCTATGAAGCCCGAAAGCCTCCAATTTTCTTATCGGATAGAGAGGCTTTCTTTTTGGATTTTTATTTCCCTTTATACCTTTCTCCCCCAGGGCATCTTTTCCCTCACTTTTCGCTTCTGTGGTTTTAACATCCACAGAAGGGTCTTTTTTCTTAGAGACGTCCTTTTTTTTCTTTTTTCTTAAGGGCCCTTAACCTATTTTCCCGTTCTGTTTCTGACATGCTGTCTTGTAATTCCTCTAACACCCCTTGGCCAGCTGCTACAGATGGATGGCATCTCTCATCTTCTAAGCAAGATTTTACTAAAATCCACAATGACCTAGCTCCAGCTTTTAGCTTTTCATTTTCTTCTGCCCTCTGTAAATCAGCTTCTAGCTTATCCCAGGAAGCAAGCGTCAGCGACCCTGAACATGCAAACCAGGGAGCGATGCGATCAATTTTCATAATAAACCTTTTTAACGTTCTTTTTGAAAGCTCTAATTCATGTTGTTTTAAAAGCGACTGAAGTGCTGTGGTCACCGAATGTGAAGCTCCCATGCTGCTCCCTTATCTACGAGAGAAACTGACACAGGGAGGGGCAAGGTGGCTTATGTACGACCGACTAATAATGTCCCAACAGCACACCAAAAAAAAAAGGGGGGGAGGGAGGGGACACTGCGGCTTATACACGCCCGTCTAACGATGTCCCACGGAGAAAAAACACTTTAGCACTAGTCTTTATGGAAGCAGAATGAATACCAAAAGAAAAATCGCTGAAGCCATCAAAACAAATGTAAGAGCAACTGGGACAGTTAAATGGGGCAGTATCTCTTTAAGACTGAGCAAGTCTCAGAAAGTACCTTTTGTACTGCAGTTCTGAATCTGCCCCGGGAGCGGCGGGGGGTCTCCTCACAGGACTGGCGATCAAAGGCTGCCCGGCGTCCCGGGGTTTCGGCACCAGCTGTGATCCACGCGAACTTCTCGCCAGCAAGAACGCACACGCAGACACTAGGATCCTTCTGCAGTAAACGTTTATTACGATGAATAGAGGAAGACGCTAACCGCCAGAATGGTGCTGCTTAAATACACCTTATGGCGGCGTGTACTCCGCTGGTTGGCTGCTTGCCCATTGCCCCGTGTGACGCCCTGGACTGGGCAGTAACGCCCCAGGCTGGACAGTGGCTTGGAGCGCTTTTGCAACTTGCAGACGTGGTCTATTGTTTGTTCATTAGGGCCAGGGCCGGGTGTCAGCGCCATCTCGTAATGGCGATTGCACTCTCTCGGCTCTCCACAACCCCGGAACACAAAAGATTAGCTTCCAAAGAAATCACCGCAGAGCACAAAAAATTTGCTTCCAACAAAATAACTGCACAGCACATAAAACCCTTTTCCAACGAAATCACCCCTGAACACAAAAAATTCACTTCCAATGAAATGAATCCAGAGCATAGAAAAACCGCTTCCAATTAAATCACCACAGAACACAAAATATTCTCTTCCAATGAAATGACTCCAGAGCACAGAAAACCTGCTTCAACGAAATCACCCAAGAACACAAAAAAATTCGCTGCCAATGAAATCACGCCAGAACACAAGAAATTCGATTCCAAAGAAATGACTCCAGAGCACATAAAAACCGCTTCCAACAAAATCACCCTAGAACACAAAAATTGGCTTCAAACGAAATCACCCCAGAACACAAAAAATTCGCTTACAATGAAATTACCCCAGAACACAAAAAATTCGCTTCCAACGAAATCACCCCAGAACACAAAAATTACGCTTCCAACGAAATTACCCCAGAAGACAAAAAATTCGCTTCCAACGAAATGACTCCAGAGCACCGAAAACACGCTTTCAAAGAAATCACCCCAGAATATAAAAAATTCGCTTCCAATGATATCACACCAGAACACAAATATTGGCTTCCAAAGAATTTACCCCACAACACAAAATATTCGCTTCCAACGAAATCACCCCATAGCACAATAAATTTGCTTCCAATGAAATCACCACAGAACACAAAAAATTTGCTTCCAACGAATTGACTCCAGAGCACAGAAAACCCGCTTTTAAAGAAATCACTCCAGAACACAAAAAATTTGCTTCCAATGAAATCACCCCAGAGCACAAAAACTTCGCTTTCAACGAAATCACACCAGAATACAAAAAATTCGCTTCCAAAGTAATGACTCCAGAGCACAGAAAACCTGCTTTCAATGAAATCACCCCAGAACACAAAAAATTCGCTTCTAATGATATCAGCCCAGAGCACAAAAAAGCCGATTCCAACGAAATCACCCCTGAACAAAAAAAATTCAATTCCAATGAAATGACTCCAGAGCACAGAAAACCCGCTTCCTATGAAATCACCCCAGAACACAAAAAATTCCATTCCAATGAAATGACTCCAGAGCACAGAAAACCCTCTTCCAACTAAAAATTCGCTTCCAAAAAAATCTACCCAGAGCACAAAAATTTGCTTCCAATGAAATCACACCAGGAAACAAAAAATTCGCTTCCAACAAAATGACTCCAGAGCACATAAAACCAACTTCCAAAAAAATCACCCAAGAACACAAAAAATTCGCTTCCAACGAAATCACAACAGAACACAAAAAATGTGCTTTCAAAGAAATCACGCCAGAACACAAAAAACTCGCTTCCAACAAAATGACTCCAGAGCACATAAAACCCGCTTCCAACGAAATCACCCCAGAAAACAAAAAATTCGCTTCCAATGAAATCACACCAGAACACAAAAATTTCGCTACCAACGAAATCACCGCAGAACACAGAAAATTCGCTTCCAATGAAATGTCTCCAGAGCACATAAAACCTACTTTCAACGAAATCACCCAAGAACACAAAAAAATTGCTTCCAACGAAATCACACCAGAACACAAAAAATTTGCTTCCAAGGAAATGACTCCAGAGCACAGAAAACACGCTTCCAACGAAATCACTCCAGAATATAAAAAATTCGCTTCCAATGAAATCATCCCAGAACACAAAAAATTCGCTTCCACCAAAATGACGCCAGAGGACAAAAAACCCGCTTCCAATGAAATCACACCAGAACACAAAGAATTCGCTCCCGAAGAAATGACTCCAGAGCATAGAAAACAAGCTTCCAAGGAAATCACTCCAGAATATAAAAAATTCACTTCCAACGAAATCACACCAGAACACAAAAAATTCGCTTCCAAAAAATTTACACCACAACACAAAATATTCGCTTCCAACGAATTGACTCCAGAGTACAGAAAACCCGCTTCCAATAAAATCACCCCAGAACACAAAAAATTTGCTACCAACGAAATCACCCCAGAACACAAAAAATTCAATTCCAACGAAATGACTCCAGAGCACATAAAACCCGCTTCCAACCAAATATCTCAGAACATAAAAAATCCGCTTCCGATGAAATGACTCCAGAGCACAGAAAACCTGCTTCCAACGAAATCACCCAAGAACACAAAAAATTCGCTTCCAATGAAATTACCCCAGAACACAAAAAATTCGATTCCAACGAAAAGACTCCAGAGCACATAAAACCTGCTTCCAACAAAATCACCTCAGAACACAAAAATTCGTTTCCAACGAAATCACCCAAGAACACAAAAAATTCGCTTACAACAAAATGACTCAAGAGCACAGAAAACCCGCTTCCAAAGAAATCTCCCCAGACGAGAAAAAATTAGATTGCAAGAAAATCACACCAGAACACGAAAAATTCGCTTCCAACGAAATGACTCCAGAGCACATAAAACCCATTTCCAACGAAAAGACTCCAGAGCACATAAAACCCATTTCCAACAAAATCATCCCTAAACACAAAAAACTTCACTTCCAAAAAAATGAATCCAGAGCACAGAAAACCTGCTTCCAACAAAATCACCCCAGAACACAAAAAATTTGCTTCCAACAAAAAGACTCCAGAGCACATTTTAACAATAAATATTCACAATAAAACTAACATTAACCCTAACCCTAACTCTAAGCACCATCCTAACTCTAACCATAACCCTAACACTAAACCTAACCCTCATCCTAACTCTAACCCTAACCATAACCCTAAATCTAACCCTAAACAAAACCCTAAACCTAACCCTCATTGTAAACCTAACTCTAACCATAACCCTAACCCAAACCCTGACCCTAACCCTAACCCTCATTCTAAAGCTAACCCTAACCCTAACCCTAAACCTAACCCTATCCCTAACCATAACCCTAAACATAACCCTAACCCAAACCCTAACGCTAACACTAATCCTAACCCTAACCCTAACCCTAAACCTAAACCTAACGATAACCCTTAGCCTCATACTAACCCTAAACCTAACCCTAACCCTAACTCTAAGCCTAAGCCTAACCGTAACCCTAACACTAACTCTAACTCTACCCTAACCCTAAATCTCACCCTAACCCTAAACCTAACCCTAACCCTTACCCTCATCCTAACCCTAACCCTAAACCTAATAGCAACCCTAACATTAACCCTAATCCTAACCTTAAACCTAACCTTATCCCTAACCCTAACCCTCACCCTAACTCCAACCCTAACCCTCATCCTAACCCTAACCCTAAACCTAACTCACCGTAACCCTCATACTAACCCTAACACTAATCCTATCCTTAGCCCTCATTTTAACCCTAACTCTCACCCTAAACCTAACACTAACCTTAAACATAACCCTAATGATAACCATAACACTAAACCTAATGCTAAACCTAACCCTAACCCGAAACCTAACCCTCATCCTAACCCTAACCCCAACCTTAACCCTCATTCTAAAGCTAACTCTAACCATAACCCTGACTCGAACCCTAAACCTAACCCTAATCCTAAACCTAAGCATAAACCTAACCCAGTCCCTAACCCTAACACTATCCCTAAACCTAACCCTACCCCAAACCCTAACTCTAACCCTAACCCTAACTCTAACCCTAAAACTAAAGCTATACATAAACTTAACCCTAAACCTAACACTATCCCTAAACCTAACCCTCACCCTAACCCTCATACTAAACCTAACACTAACCCTAGCCTTAGCCCTCATTTTAACCCTAAATCTCTTCCTAAACCTAACACTAACCCTAAACATACCCCTAACCCTAACCCTCATCCTAACTCTAACACTAACCCTAACCCTAACCCTAAGCCTAACCCTCATCCTAACCCTAAACCTAACCCTAATTCTAACCCTCATCCTAAACCTAACGCTAACCCTAAACCTAAAAATAAACCTAACCCTCTTCCTAAACCTAACCCTAACCCTAAACCTCATGCTAAAGCTAACATTAACAATAACCCTAACTGTGAACCTAACCCTAACCCTAACCCTAACTCTAACCCTAAACCTAATGCTAACCCTAACCCTAAACCTAAACCTGACCCAATCCATAACCCTAACCCTAACACTAAACCTAACCATAACACTAAATCTAACGCTAACCTTAACCATGACCCTCATTATAAACCTAACTCTAACGCTACCCTAACATTAACTCTAACCCTAACCTTCACCCTAACACTTACCCTAAACCTAGCCCTAGCCCTCATTTTAACCCGAACTCTAACCCTAAACCTAACGCTTACTCTAACCCTAACACTCATAAAACCTTAACCATAACCCTAACGCTCATTCTAACCTTACTCAAACCCTAAAACTCATTCTAAAGATAACTCCAACCATAACCCTAACTCTACACCTAAAACTAACCCTAATCATAAACTTAACCCTAACCCTAACCCTAAACCTAACCCTATCCCTAACCCAAACCCTAACTTTTACCCTAAACCTAACCCTCATTCTAACCGAACTCTAACCTTCACTCTAACCCTAACCCTAATTCTAAAGCTGTCTCTAACCATAACCCTACTTCTAACCCTAAAGCTAACCCTCACCCTGACCCTAACCATAACCCTGACCCTAACCTAACCCTCATTCTAACCATAACTCTAACCCTAACCCTAACCCTCACCCTAACCCTAACCCTAACCCTAAATCTTACTCTAACCATAAACCTAACTCTAAACCTAACCATAACCCTAATTGTAACCCTAACCTTAAACCTAACACTAATCATAACCCTAAACTTAAACCTAACCCTAATCTTAACCCTAACTCTAACCCAAACCGAAAGCTAAACCTAAACCTTACCCTAAACCTAACCCTATCCCTAACCCTAACTCTAACGCTAAACTTAACCCTAACACTAAACCTAAGGCTAACCCTAACCCTAAACATAACCCTCATTCTAACCCTAACTCTAACCCTAACCGTAAACCTAACCCTAACTCTAACCCTAACCCTCATCCTAACCCTAACCCTAACCCTAACCATAACCCTAACCCTAACCCTAACTTTTTTCTAAATCTAGCTCTAACAGAAACCCTATCTCTAAACCAAAACCTAACCCTAAACGTAAACTTAACCCTAACCTGAACAATTACCCTAAAACTAACCCTAACCCTAACTCTAACCCTAACTCTAACTGTAAACGTAAAAATAACCATAACCCTAAACCTAAACCTAACCCTCATTCTAAAGCTAACTGTAACCCTAACCATAACTCTAAACCTAAAGCTAATCCTAACCCTAAACATAAACCTATCCCTAACCCAAACCCTAACCCTAACCCTAACCCTAAACCTAAACCTAACGCTAACCCTAACCCTAACCCTAAACCTAACCCTATCCCTCATCCTAGCCCTAACCCTAACTGTAATCCTATCCCTAAACCTAAACCTTAACCTAAGCCTAACCCTAAAGCTAACCCTAACTCTGATGCTAGCTCTACCCTAACCCTAACCCTAACACTAACCCTAATACTTATCCTAACTTTAAACCTAACCCTAACCCTTACCCTCATCCGAACCCTAACCCTAAAAGTAATCATAACCCTAACCATAACCCAAACCATAACCCTAAATCTAATGGTAAACCTAATGCTAACCATAACCCTAACTCTCATCTTAACCCTAAACCTAACCCTAACCCTTACTCACATCCTACCCTAACCCTAACCCTAACCCTAACCATAACACTAACCATAACACTAACCCTAACCATAAATCTAACTGTAAACCTAACGCTAAACATAACCCTTACCTAAACCTAAACCTAAACCTAACCCTAAAAATAAGCCTAACCCTCAACCTAACCCTAACCCTAACTCCAACACTAAAGCTAAAGCTAGCCCTAATTCTAACCCTAAACCTAACGCTAAACCTAACCCTAAGCCTAACCCTAACCCCAACCCTAACCCTCAGTCTAAAGCTAACTGTAACCATAACCCTAACTCTAAACCTAACCCTAACCCTATTCGTTACTACTACCATAACCCTAAGCCGACTCCTAACTCTAACCCTAAAGCTAACCCTAACCATATCTCTAAATCTAACCCTAACCCAAACCCTAACCCTCATCCTAACCCTAAACCTAACCCTATCCCTCATTCTTAAGCTAACTCTAACCATGACCCTAAATCTAAACCTAACTCTAACCCTAATGATAAACCTAACATTAAACATAATCCTAATCCCAACCCTAACCCTAACCCTGACCCTGACCCTAACACTCATCTTAACTCTACCCTAACCGAAACCCTAACATTAACCCTGTCCCTGATTCTAACTCTAACCCTAATGCTAACCCTAACAATAATGGTAAACCTAACACTAACCATAACCCTACCCTAACCCTAAGCCAAAACTTAACAATAACTCTAACCCTCGTCCTAACCCTAACCCTAAATCTAACCCTCATTCTAAAGTTAACATTAACCATAACCCTAACTGTGAACCTTACCCTAACCCTACTCATAACCCTAACCCTAACCCTAACCCTAGAGCTAAAGCTAACCCTAACCCTAAACCTAAACCTAACCCAATCCCTAACCCTAACCCTAACCCTAACAATAAACCTAAACCTAACACTAAACCTAACGCTAACCCTAATCCTAACCCTAATTTTAAACCTAACTCTAACCCTGCCCTAACCCTAACTCTAAAAATAACCCTCATCCTAACACCCAAACCCAAGCCCTCGCCCTCATTTTAACACAAACTCTAACCCTAAACCTAACGCTTACCCTAACCCTCATCCTAACACTAACCCTCATTCTAAAGCTAACTCTAACCATAATCCTAACTCTAAACCTAAAAAAACCCTAATTATAAACTTAACCCTAACCCTAACCCTAAACCTAACCCTAACCCTTGTCCTAACCCTAAAACTAACACTAACCCTCATTCTAAAGCTAACTCTAACCATAACCCTAACTATAATCCTAACCCTAACCCTACTCGTGGCCCTAATCCTAACCCTAACCCTACCCCTAACTCTATACATGAAGTTAAATCTAACCCTAACCCTAACACTATAACTACCCCTAACACAAAACCTAACGCTAACCCTAATCCTAACCTAAGCCTCATCCTAACCCTAACCCTAACCCTAGCCCTAACCCTCATTCTAAAGGTAACTCTAAACATAACCATATCTCTAAACCTAAACTTAACCCTCAATATAAACCTAACTCTAACCCTAATAGTAACCCTAACCCTAACCTAACCCTCATTCTAACCATAACTCTAACCTTACCCTAACCTAACCCTTACCCTAACCCTAATAGTAACCCTAACCCTTACCCTAACCCAAACAGTAACATTAATGGTAAATGAAACCCTAACCCTAAAGCTAAAGCTTACCCTAACACTAACTCTAACCCTAAAATATATCCTAACCCTGCCCTAACCCTAAACCTAACCCTAAACCTAAACCTAACACTTAATCTAACCCTAACCCTAACTCTAACCCTTACCCCCATCCTAACCCATATCTAACCCACCTCTAGCCTTCATTTAAACCCGAATTCTAACCCTAAACCTAACGCTAACCCTAACCCTAAGCCTAACCCTCATCCTAACACTAATTGTAACTCTAACCCTCATTCTAAAGCTAACTCTAACCATAACCCTAACTCTAAACCTAAACCTAACTCTATTTGTAGATTTAAACCTAAACCTAACCCTAACTCTAAACCTAAACCTAACCCTAACCTAACCCTAACCCTCATTCTAAAGCTAAATCTAACCATAACCCTAACTCTAAAACTAAACCTGAACCTAATCGAAAACTTAACCCTAACCCTAACCATAAACCTAAACCTAACATTATCCCTAACCCGAACTCTAACCCTAACCCTAACCCTAAACCTAACGCTAACCCTTACCCTAACCCTAAACCTAACCCTCATTTTAACACTAAATCTAACCCTAACCCTAAGCCTAACCCTAACCGTAACAATAACCCTGACCATAAACCGAACCCTAATCCTAACTCTACCTTGATCATGACATTAACCCTAAACCTAATACTCAATCTAAAGCTAACCATAACCCTAACTCTAAAGCCCCTAACCCTAATCGTAACCCTAACCTTAACTTTAACCCTAACCCTAACTCTAATCCTAAAGCTAAAGCTAACCCTAACCCTAAACACTAACCCTATCCCTAATCATAACCCTAACTCTAACCCTCATTATAAACCTAACTCTAACCCTAACCCTAGCCCTAACCCTCATTTTAACTGGAACTCTAACACTAAACCTAATGCAAACCCTAACCCTAAACCTCATCCTAACCCTAACCCTGACCGTAACCCTCATTCTAAAGCTAACTCTAAAGATAACCCTAACACTAAACCTAAACCTAACACTAATCGTAAACTTAACCCTAACCCTAACCCTCAACCTCACCCGCATTCTAACCCTAACTCTAACCCTAACCCTAAACCTAAACTTAACTCTAATTCTAACCCTCATACTAACCCTAACCCTAGCACTAGCCCTAGCCCTCATTTTAACCCTAACTCTAACCCTAAACCTAACCCTAATTGTAAACTTAACCCTAATACTAACGCTAACGATAACCCTAAAACTAACCTCATCCTTAATCCTAACCCTAACCCTATCCCTGAACCTAACCTTAAGCCTAACACTAACCCTAAACGTAAAGCTAACCATACCCCTAACCATAAACCTAAACCTATCCCTAACCCTAACCCTAACCCTAAACCTAATGCTAACCCTAACCCTAAACCTAAACCTAACCCTATCACACATCCTAACCCTAAACCTAACCCTAATCCTATCCCTAAAACTAAACCTTAACCTAAGCCTAACCCTAACCGTAGCCCAAACCATAACCCTAATCTTACCTATACCCTAACCCTAACCCTAATCCTCATCCTAACTCTAAACCTAACCCTAACCCTTAACCTCATCCTAACCCAAACCCTACCCCTAATCATACCTCTAACCTTAACCCTAACCCTAACACTAATGGTAAATTAACACTAACCATAACCCTAACCTAAACCTAACCCTAACCATAAAAATAAAGCTAAACCTAATCCTAACCCTAACCCTCATTCTAAAGCTAAATATAACCATAACCCTAACTCTAAACCAAACCCTAACCCTACTCGTAACGCGAACCCTACCACTATCTCTAACCCTAAAGCTAAGGCTAACCCTAACCCTAAAACTAACCCTAACACTAAACCTAACTCTAACCCTAACCCTAAACCTAAAAATAACCCTAACCCTAAACCTAACTCTCATTCTAACCCTAACTCTAACTCTAACCCTCATTCTAAAGCTAACTCTAACCCTCCCCTAAACCTAACCCTATCCCTCATCCTAACCCTAACCCTAAACCTAACCCTATCCCTCATCCTAACCCTAACCCTATCCCTGATCCTATCCGTAATCCTAAACCTAAACCTAACCCTAACCCTAACCCTCACCGTAACCCTAATCCTACCTCTACCTTAACCTTAACTGTAACACTCATTCTAACCCTAAATCTAACCCTAACCCTTACTCACATCCTAACCTTAACCCTACCACTAATCGTAACCCCAACCATAACACTAACCCTAACCCTAACTCGAATGGTAATCCTAATGTTAACCATAACCCTAACCTAACCCTAAATCTAAAAATAAACCTAAGCCTCATCCTAACCCTAACCCTAACACTAACTCTCATTCTAAAGCTAACTCTAACCATAACCCAAACTTTAAACCTGATACTAAGCCTACTCATAACCCTAAACCTAACCCTAAACCTACCCCTAACTCTAACCCTAAAGCTAAAGCTAACCCTAACCCTAATCCTAACCCTAACTCTAACCCTCATCCTAACACTAAACATAACCCTATCCCTCATTCTTAAGTTGACTCTAAGTTAACCCTAACTCTAAACCTAACCCTAACCCTAATCATAAACCTAACCTTAAACCTAACACTAATCCTAACCATAACCCTAACTTTAACCCTAAACCTAAAGCTAAACCTAAACCTAACCCTAACCCTAAACCTAACCCTATCCCTAACCCTAACACTAACAGTAACACTAACACTAACCCTTAACCTAAAGCTAACCCTAACCCTAACAATAAACCTAAACCTATCCCTTACCCTAACGCTAACCCTAAATGTAACCCTATCCTTCACCCTAACCCTAACCCTAACACTAATCGTATCCTTAAACCTAAACCTTAACCTAAGCCTAAGCCTAACCCTAACCCTAATCGTACCTCTACCTTAAACCTAACTCTAACCCTAACCCTTACCCTCATCATAACTCTAAACATAACCCTAATCTTAAACCTAACCCTAACCCTAACTCTAATGGTAATCCTAACGCTACACATAACACTAATCTAACCTTAACCCTCATCCTAACCCAAACCTAACACTAACCCTCATTCTAAAGCTAACTCTAACCATAAGCCTAACTCTAAACCTAACCGTAACCTTATTCGTAACCCTAACCCTAACCCTACCACTGACTCTAACCCTAAAGTTAAAGGAAACCCGAATCCTAACCCTAACCCTAACACTAAACCTAACGATAACCCTAACCCTAACCCTAACCGTCATCCTAACCCTAACAATAACCCTAACCCTCATTGTAAAGCTAACAATAACTATAACCCTAACTCTGAACCTAACCCTAACCCTAATCGTAACCCTAACCATAAACATAACTCTAACTCTAATGCTAACCCTAACGCTAAAGCTAACCCTAAAGCTAACCCTAACCCTAAACCGAACCCTAAACAAAAACCTACACTAACCCTAGCCCTAGCCTTCATTTTAACCCGAACTCTAACCCTAAACCTAACGATAACCCTAACCCTAAACCTCATCCTAAACCTTACCGTAACTCTAACCCACATTCTAAAGCTAATGCTAACCATAACCCTAACTCTAAACCTTAACCTAACCCTATTTGTAAATTTAACCCTAATCCTAACCATAACCCAAACCCTAACCCTCATTATAAACCTAACTCTAACCCTAACCCTAACCTAACAGTAACCCTTACCCTCTTCCAAACCCTAAGCCTAACCCTAATCGTAACCCTAACCCTAACCTAAACATAATGCTAACCCTAACCCTAACCCTAAACCTAACCCTCATTCTAACCCAAACTCTAACCCTAAGTCTAAACCTAAGCCTCATTCTAAAGCTAACTCTAACCATAAACTTAACTCAAAACCTAACCCAAACCCTATTCGTAACCCTAACCCTAACCCTACCGCCACCCCTAAATCTAATCCTAAATTTAATGCTAAACCTAACCCTAACCCTAAACCTAACCCTAACACTAAACCTAACACTAACCCTACCCATAACCCTATCCGTCATCCTAACCCTAACCCTAACCCTACCCCTCATTCTAAAGCTAACTCTAACCATAACCCTAACTCTGAACCTAACCCTAACCATAATCATAACCCTAACCCTAACTCTAACTCTAACTCTAACTCTAACACTAACCCTAAAGCTAAAGCTAACCCTAAACCTAACCCTAAACCTAAACCTAACCCTATCCCTAACCCTAAACCTAACCCTAAACTTAAACCTAACACTAACCCTCACCCTACACCTAACTATAACCCTAACACCATTCCTAACCCTAACCCTAACCCTAGCCCTAGCCTTCATTTTAACCCAAAATCTAACCCTTAACCTAATGCTAACCCTAACCCTACCCCTCATCCTAAACCTAACCGTAACTCTAACCCTCATTCTAAAACAAACTCTAACCCTAACCCTAACTCTAAACCTAAACCTAACCCTATTTGTAAATTTAACCCTAACCCTAACCGTAACCCACATCCTAACCCTAAACCTAACCCTAGCCCTAGCCCTCATTTTATCCTGAATTCTAACCCTAAAACTAACTTTAATCCTAACACTAACCCTAATCCTAAACCTTATCCTAAGCCTATATTTAACCCTAAACCTCATTCTAAAGCTAACTCTAACCATAACCCTAACTCTAAACCTAAACCTAACCCTAATCGTAAACTTAAACCTAACCCTAACCCTAACTCTAACCCTCATCCTACCCCTAAACCTAACCATAGCCCTAGCTGTCATTTTATCCTGAATTCTAACCCTAAAACTAACTTTAATCCTAATCCTAACCCTAATCCTAAACCTCATCCTAAGCCTATCTTTAACCCTAACCTTCATTCTAAAGCTAACTCTAACCATAACCCTAACTCTAAACCTAAACCTAACCCTAATCGTAAACTTAACCCTAACCATAACCCTAAACCTAACCCTATCCCTAACCCAAACCCTAACCCTAAACCTAACACTAACCCTAACAAACATAAACCGAACGCTCATTCTAACCCTAACTCTAATCCTAACTCTAACCGTAACCCTCATTCTGAAGCTAACTGTAACCATAACCCTAACTCTAACCCTAACCCTAACTCTCACACTAACGGTAACCCTAACCCTAAACTAACCCTCATTCTAAAACTAACACTAACCCTAAACCTTACCCTGACTCTAACCCTCATCCTAACCCTAACCCTATCCCTAACCCTAACTCTAAACCTACCCCTAACACTAAACCTAATGCTAACCCTAACCCTCAACCTAAACCTCATTATAAACGGAACTCTAACCATAACCCTAAACGTTACCCTAACCTTAAACCTCATCCTAAAACATACCCTAAACCTAACCCTCATTCTAAAACTTACTCTAACCTAAATCTAAACCTAAACCTAAACCTAATCGAAATCTTAACCCTAACCCTAACCCTAACCCTAAACCTAACCCTATCCCTATCCCTATCCTTAACCCTAAACCTAAACCTAACCCTAACTCTAAACCTAAAGGTAACCCTAACTCTAAACCTAACCCTAACCCTAATCCTAACCCTAACATTAAACCTAACCATAATCCTAACCTTAAACCTAAAGCTAAACCTAAACCTAACCCTAAACCTAACCCTATACCTAACCATAACTCTAACCCTAAACTTAACCCTAACACTAAAACTAATGCTAAACCTAACCCTAACCCTAAACTTAACCCTCATTCTACCAATAACTCCAACCCTAACCCCAAACCTAACCTTAAAACGAAACCTATTCCAAACCCTAACCCTAACCCTAACCCTAACCCTATCCCTCATCCTAACCCTAACCTTAACCCTCATCCTAACCCTAACCCTAACCCTAAACCTCATTCTTAAGCTAACTTTAACCATAACCCTAACTCTAATCCTACCCCTAATCCTAACACTAATCCTAACCCTAACCCTAAACTAACCAACATTCTAAACCTAACTCTAACCCTAAACCTACCCTAACCCTAAACCTGATCCAATCCCTAACCGTAACACTAACCCTAATCGCAACCATAACCCTAACCCTAACATTAACCCTAAACCTAAATCTAACCCTAACCTTAAACCTACCCCTAACACTAAACGTAACGTTAACCCTAAACATAACCGTATACCTAACCCTCATTATAAACCTAACTCTAACCCTAAACCTTACCCTAAATCTAACCCTAACCCTCATTCTAACCATAAACCTAACCCTATCCCTAGCCCTCATTTTAACCCTAAATCTAACCTTAAACCTAATGCTAACCATAACGCTTACCGTAACCCAAACCCTAATCCTCATCTAACACTAACCCTAAATCTAACCCTCTTTCTAAAGTTAACTCTAACAGTAACCCTAACTCTAAACCTAAACCTAACCCTAACCCTATCCCTAACCATAACCCTAACCCTAACCAAAACCCTAACTCTAACCCTACCCCTAACCCTCACCCTAACCCTAAACCTAACACTAATCTAACCTTCATTCTACCCCTAACTCTAACTGTAAACCTAACCCTAACCCTTACACTCATCCTAACCCCAACCCTAACCCTAATCGTTACCCTAACTCTAACAATAACCCAAACCCTCATCCTAAACCTAACACTAACACTAAACCTAACCCTATGACCTAACCCTAACCCTAACCCTATCCCCAACACTAAACCTAAAGCTAACCCTAACCCTAACCCTAAACCTAACCTTCATTATAAACCTAACTCTAACCCTAAACATACCCCTAACTCTAACACTAACTCTCATCCTAACCCTAACCCTTACCCTATACCTAGCCCTCATTTTAACCCTAAATCTAAACCTAAAACTAATGCTAACCCTAACCCTAACCCTAAACCTAACCCTCATCCTAACCCTAACCCTAACCCTCATTCTAAAGCTAACACTAACCATAACCCGAACACTAAACCTAAACCTAATCGTAAACTTAACACTAACCCTAACGCTAAACCTAAACCTAACCCTATCCCTAACCTTAACTTTAACCATGACCCTAAACCTAATGCTAACTCTAACCCTAACCCTAAACCTAACCCTCATTCTAACCCTAACTCTAACCTTAACCCTCATTCTAAAGCTAACTCTAACCATAACCCTAACTCTAACCGTACCTGTAACCCTTACCCTAACCCTAACCCTAATCATAACCCTAACCCTAACCCTCACTCTAACGCTAAACATAATGCTAACCATAACCCTAACCTAACCTTAACCTTAACCCTAACAATAACCTTAAACCTCATCCTAACCCTAACCCTAACCCACATTCTAAAGCTAACATTAACCATAACCCTAACTCTAACCCAAACCCTAACCCTAATCGTAACCCTAACCCTAACTCTAACCCTAAAGCCAAAGCTAACACTAACCCTAACCCTAAAACTAACCGTATCCCTAACCCTAACCCTAAACCTAAACCTAACAATAACATTAAACCTAACACTAACCCTAAACCTAAGCCCAAAACTAACCCTCATTATGAACCTAACTCTAAACCTAACCCTAACCCTAACTCCAATCCTAACACTCATCATAACCCTAAACTTAACTATAGCCATAGACCTCATTTTAACCCTAACCCTAACACAAACCCTAATCCTAACCCTAACCGTAAACCTAAGGCTAAATGTAACCCTAACCCTAACCCTACACCTAACCATCATTCTAACTCTAACTCTAACACTAACCCTAACCGTAAGCATAAACCTATCTCTAAACTTAAACCTTACCCTATTCCCATTCTAACCCTAACCTTAATCCTAACCCTACCCCTACCGCTAACCCTTAATCTAAGCCTAACACTAACCCTAACCCTGACCCAAACCCTAAACCTAACCATAACTCTAACCTAACTGTAACCCTAACCCTAACCCTCATCATAACTCTAAACCTAACCCTAAACCTTGCAATCGTACCCTAACCCTAAAACTATCACTAACTCTAACGGTAAACCTAACACTAACCATAACCCTAACTTAACCCTAACGCTAACCCTAACAATAACCCTAACCCTCATCCTAATGCTAACCCTAAACCTAACCCTCATTATAAAGCTAACATTAAACATAACCCTAACTCTGAACCTAAAACTAACCCTAATCATAAACTTAAAACTAACCCTAACCCTAACCCTAAACCTGAACCTGAACCTAAACCTAACTCTCATTCTAACCTAAATGTAACCTTAATTCAAACCGTAACCCTCATTCTAAAGCTAACTCTAGCCATAAACCTAACACTAACCTTACCCCTAACCCTAAACCTAACCCTATCCCTAACCCTAACCTTAACCCTAAACCTAACCCTAATTCTAACCCTAACACTAACCCTAACTCTAACCCTAATCCTCATTCTAAAGTTAACTCAAACCATAACCCTAACTCTAAACCTAACCCTAACCCTATTCGTAACCGTAAACCTAACCCTAAGCCTACCACTAACTCTAACACTAAAGTTAAAGGAAACCCTAACCCTAACCCTAAACCTAACCCTAACCCTAACCCTAACCCTTAACCCTAACCTTAACCCTAAACCTAAACCTAAAACTAATCTTAACCGTAACCCTAAACCTAACTCTAACTCTAACGATAACCCTAAAACTAACGCTGACCCTAACCCTAAACCAAAACCTATCCCAAACCCTAAACCTAACGCTAAACCTAAACCTAACACTAACCCTAACCCTAAACCTAACTCTAACCCTAACCCTCATCCTAACCCTAACACTAACCCTAGCCTTAGCCTTCATTTTAACTCGAACTTTAACCCTAAACCTAACGCTAACCCTAACTCTAAACCTAACCCTCATCCTAACCCTAACCATAACTCTAACCTTCATTCTAAAGCTACCTCTAACCATAACCCTAACTTTAAACCTAAACCTAACCCTATTTGTAAATTTAACCCTAAACCTAACCCTAAACCTAATCCTAACCCTAACCTTCATTCTAAAGCTAAATCTAACCATAGCCCTAACTCTGAACTTAACACTCATTCTAACTCTAAGGCTAACCCTAACCCTAAAATTAAAGCTAACGCTAACACTAACCCTAAAAATAATCCTAACACTAAACTTAATGGTAACCCTAACCCTAACCCTAACGTCCTCCTAACCCTAACCCTAACCCTATCCCTAAACCTAACCCTAACCACATTCTAAAGCTAACTCTAACCATAACCCTAACTCTAAAGCTAATCCTAACCCTACTCGTAACGCTACCCCTACCCCTACCCCTAACCCTAACCCTCAACCTAACCCTAGCCCTAACCCTAATGTAAAACTCATTCTAACCCTAACTCTAACACTAACCCTAAGCCTAACCCTAATCACAATCTTAAACTTATCCTTAAACCTAAACCATAACCTAAGCTTAATACTAACCCTAACCATAACCCTGACCCTAACCCGAACCCTAATCCTGACTATACCCTAACTGTAACAATAACTCTAAACCTAACCCTCATCCTAACTCTAAGGCTAATCATTAATCTTATCCTAACCCTAACCCTAACCCAAACCCTAAACCTAGCCCTAGCCCTCATTTTAACCCGAACTCTAACCCTCAACTTAACGTTAACCCTAACCCTCATTCTAAAGCTAACTCTCACCATAACCCTAACATTAAACCTAAACCTAACCCGAATCATAAACTTAACCCTAACCCTAATGCTGAACCTAAACCTAACCCTAAACCTAACCCAATCCCTAACCCTAACCCTAACCCTAAACCTAACCCTAAACATAAACCTCATTATCAACCTAACTCTAACCCTAACCCTAACCCTAACTCTAAACCTAACTCTCATCCTAAACCTAACCCTAACCCTTACCCTCATCCTAACCCTAACCCTAACCCTAATTGTAACTCTAACCCTAACCATAACCCTAACTCTAACAGTAAACCTAACGCTCACCATAACCCTAACCTGACCCTAACCATAAACCTAAGAATACCCCAACACTCATCATAACTCTAACCCTCATTCTAAAGCTAACTCTAACAATAACTGCAACGCTAAACCTAAACCTAACCCTAATGGTAAACTTAAGCCTAACCCTAACGTAAACCTAACGCTATCCCTAAAAATAACCCTAACCCTAACCCTAACTTTAACCCTAACCCTCATCCTAAACCTAACACTAACCCTAGCCCTAGCCCTCATTTTAACCCTAAAGCAAACCCTAACCCTAAACCTCATCATAATCCTATTCCCAACTCTAATCCTCATTCTAAAGCTAACTCTAACCATAACCCTAACTCTAAACCTAAACCTAACCCTAATCGTAAACTTAACCCTAACCCTAATCCTAACCCTAAACCTAACCCTAAACATAACGAGAAACTTAACCCTAACCCTAAACCAAAGGCTAACCGTTTCCCTAACCCGAACCTAAGCCTCAATCTAACACTAACTCTAACCCTAACCTTAACCATAAACCTAACAGTAACCTTAAACCTAAACCTATCCCTTATTCTAACCCTAACCCTAACTGAAACCTATCCCTAAACCTAACCCTTAACCTAAGCCTAACACTGACCCTAAACCTAAACCTCACCCCAACACTAACCCTAATCCTAACTCTACCATAACCGTAAGCCTAACCCTAAAACTTACCCTCACCCTAACCCTAACCCTAAACCTATCCCTAACTCTAACCCTACCCCTACCCATCACCCTAACCCTAACCTTAACCCTAAACCTGATCCAAAACCTAAGCCTAACACTAACCCTAATCACAACCCTAAACCTAACCCTATCCCTAAACCTAACCTTCTCTAACCTTAAACTGAAGCTAACACTAAACCTAACCCTAAACATAACCCTATCCCTAACCCTAACTCTAACCCTAACCCTAACCTTAACTCAAACCCTACCCCTAACCCTAACCCCAACCTAACATTCATTCTAACACTAAGCCTAACCCTAAATCTAACAGTCAACCTAAGGCTAACCATAACCCTAACCTAACCCTAACACTAACTATAACACTAACCCTCATAATAACCCTAACGCTAACCCTCATTCCAAAACTAAGTCTAACCATAACACTAACCCTAACGCTAACCCTAAACTTAACCCTCTTTCTAACCATAACCATAACCCTAACCCTTACCTCAACAATCACCCTAACCCTCATAATTACCCTAACCCTAACCCTAACCCTAAACCTCATAATAACCCTAAGCCTAACCCTATGCCTAACCTTAACCCCAACCCTAACGCTAACCTTAACCCTAAACCTAACCCTAGCTATAAACCTAACGCTAATCCTAACCCTAACTCTAACCCTAACCCTAACTCTAACCCTAAGCCTAACAATAAACCTCATTCTAACCCTAACCCCAACCCTAACACTAACCCTAACACTAACCCTAACCCTAACGCTAAACCTAACGCTAATCCTAACCCTAACTCTAACTCTAACCCTCATCCTAACCCTAAACCTAACCCTAGCCCAAGACCTCATTCTAACCCTAACTATTACCCTAACCCTAACTCTGACCATAAGCCTAACCCTAACCATCATCCTAACCCTAAGCCTAACCCTCACCCTAACTATAACCCTAAATCTAACACTAACCCTAACCCGAAACCAAACCCTAAATCTAACCCTAACCCTAATCCTAACCTTAAACCTAACCATCGTTCTAACCCTAACTCTAACCCTAAACCCTAACACTAACCCTAATTCTATCTCTAAACCTAAACCTTAACCTAAGCCTAACCCTAAACCTAACCCTAACCCTAATGCTAGCTCTACACTAACCCGAACCCTAACCATAACCCTAATATTTATCCTAACTCTAACCCTAACCCTAACTTTAACCCTAAACCTAAAGATAACCCTAACCCTAAACCTAACCCTAACCCCATCCCGAACCCTAAACCTGACCCTAAACCTGACCCTAAACCTAACGCTAACCCCTAGCCTCATCCTAAACCTAACCCCAAACCTAACCCTAACCATAACCCTAACCTAACCCTAACCCTAACTATAACACTAACCCTCATAATACGAATCTAACCTAACCCTATCCCTAACCCTAAATCTAACCCTAACCATAACCCTAACCCTAACCCTAACCCAAACACAAATCTATACCTCATTCTAACCCTAAACCTAACCCAAACCCTAACCCCACCAATAACCCTAACCCTCATAATAAGTCTAACCTAACACTAACCCTAACGATTTTTCTAAAGCTAAATCTAACCATAACCCTAACTCTAACCGTACCCCTAAACCTAACCCTAACAGTAACCCTAACCTAACCCTCTTTCTAACCCTAAATCTAATTCTAACCCTAACCCAAACACTCATCCTATTCCTAAAACTAACGTTACCTCTAACCCTAACCCTCATCCTAACCCAAACCCTAAAACTAACCCTAGCCCTAATCCTCGTTCTAACCCTAACTCTAACCCTAATCCTAACCCTCATCAAAATGCTGACCCTAACCCTAAACCTGATCCTAAAGCTAACTCAAACCATAAGCCTAACCCTAACCCTAACTCTAACTCTAAAACCGTTAACCCTAACCCTAACCCTAAATCTAACGTTAACCCTAACCCTAAACCTAACACATTCCCTAACCATAACCTAACTCTAACACTAAACCTAATGCTAATCCTTACCCTAAATCAAACTCTAAACCTCATCCTAACCCTAAACCTAACGCTAGCCCTAGCCTACATTCTAACCCTAACTCTAATCCTAACCCTAACTCTGACCCTAAGCCTAACCCTAACCATCATCCTAACCCTAAGCCTAACCTTTACCCTATGCCTAAACCTAATCCTAAACCTAACCATCGTTTTAACCCTAACTCTAACCCTAAACCTAACCTTAACCCTAATCCTAAACCTAAGCCTAACCCTAACCCTAACACTAACCCTAACTCTACCCGAACCCTAACCCTAACCCTACGCCTAAACCTTACCCTAAACCTTACCCTCATCCTAACCCTCAACCTAACCCTAATAGGAACCCTAACATTAACCCTAACCCTATCCCTAAACCAAAACCTAAACCTAACTCTAACCTTAAACTTAAGCTAACACTAAACCTAACCCTAAACCTAACCCTAACCAAAACCTTAACCCTAACCCTAACCCTAAACCTCGTTCTAACCCTAAACCTAACCCAATCACTAACCCCACCAATAACCCTAACCCTCATAATAACTCTAACCTAACACTAACCCTAACAATTTTTCTAAAGCTAAATCTAACCATAACCCTAACTCTAACCATGCCCCTAAACCTAACCCTAAGTGTAACCCCAACCTAACCCTCTTTCTAACCCTAAATCTAATTCTAACCCTAACCCTAACCCTCATCCTATTCCTAAAACTAACGCGACCTCTAACCCTAACCCTCATCCTAAACCAAACCCTAAGCCTAACCCTAACCCTAATTCTCCTTCTAACCCTAACTCTAACCCTAATCCTAACCCTCATCAAAACGCTGACCCTAACCCTAACCCTGATCCTAAAGCTAACTCAAACCATAAGCCTAACACTAACCCTAACCCTAAACCTAACTCTAAAACCAACGTTAACCCTAACCCTAACCCTAAATCTAACGTTAACCCTAACTCTAAACCTAACACATTCCCTAACCCTAACCCTAACTCTAACACTAAAACTAATGCTAATCCTTAGCCTAACTCAAACTCTAAACTTCATCCTAACGCTAAACCTAACCCTAGCCCTAACCTACATTCTAACCCTAACTCTAACCTTAACCCTAACTCTAACCCTAAGCCTAACCCTAACCATCATCCTAACCCTGAGCCTAACCCTTACCCTATGCCTAAACCTAATCCTAAACCTAACCATCGTTCTAACCCTAACTCTAAACCTAAACCTAACCCTAACCCTAATCCTAAACCTAAGCCTAACCCTAACCCTAACACTAACCCTAACTCTACCCGAACCCTAACCCTAACCCTACACCTAAACCTTACCCTAAACCTTACCCTCATCCTAACCTTCAACCTAACCCTAATAGGAACCCTAACATTAACCCTAACCCTATCCCTAAACCTAAACCTAAACCTAACTCTAACCTTAAACTTAAGCTAACACTAAACCTAAACCTAAACATAACCCTATCCCTAACCCTAAATCTAACCCTAACCATAACCCTAACCCTAACCTTAACTCTAACCCTAACCCTAGCCTTAGCCCTCATTTAACCCTAACTCTCACCCTAAACCTAACACTAACCCTAACCCTAACGCTCATCCTAACTCTAACCCTAACCCTAATGCTAACTATAACCCTAAACCTAACGATAACCCTAACCCTAACCCTAAACCTAACTCTAACCCCATGCCTAACCCTAAAAATAACCTTAACCCTAACACTAAACCTAACGCTAACCTATAGCCTTATCCTAAACCTAACCCTAACCATAACCATAACCCTAACGCTAACCCTAACCCTAACTTTAAACCTAACACTATTCCTAACCCTAACTCTAACTCTAACACTCATCCTAACCCTAAACCTAACCTTAGCCCTAGCCCTCATCCTAACCTTAAAACTAACCCTAATTGCAACCCCACCCAAAACCATTAACCCTAGCCCTAGCCCTCATCCTAACCTTAAACCTAACCCTAACCCTCATCCTAACCCTAACCCTAACTCTAACCCTAACCCTCATCCTAAAGCTAACTCTAACCATATCCTAACTCTAACCCTAACAGTAAACCTAACTCTAACCCTAAAACCAAAGCTAAACATAAAGCTAACCCTAATCCTAAACCTATCCCTAACCTTAACTCTAACCCTAAATTTAACCCTAACACTAAAACTAACGCTAAACCTAACCCTAACTCTAAACCTAACCCTCATTCTAACCCTAACCCTAACCCTAAACCTAACCTTAACTCTAAACTCTTACCCTCATACTAACCCTAAACCTAACAGTAGACCTAGCCCTAATTTTAACACTAACCCTAACCCTAAACCTAACCCTATCCCTAACAGTAACACTAACCCTAACCCACCCCTCATTCTAACCCTAACTCTAACCCTAATCCTAACCCTAACACTTAACCCAACCCTCATTCTAACACTAACCCTAACCCTAACTCTAAAAGTAAACCTAACACTAACTATAACCCTTACCTAACCTTAACACTAACCCTAACTATAACACTAACCCTTATAATAACCCTAAAACTAACCCAACCCTAATCCTCATTCTAAAGCTAACTCTAACCATAACCCTAACCCTAACTCTAACCCTAACCCTAACCCTAACCCTAATGCTATCCCTAAACCTAACCTTAACCTAAGCCTAACCCTAAACCTAACCCTAACCCTAATGCTAGCTCTACCCTAACCCTAACTTTAACCCTAAAACTAAAGCTAAACATAAACCTAACCCTAATCCTAACACTAAAACTAACGCTAAACCTAACCCTAACTCTAAACCTAACCCTCATTCTAACCCTAACTCTAATCCGAACCCTAAACCTAACCCTAACTCTAACCTCTTACCCTCATACTAATACTAAACCTAACAGTAGCCGTAGCCCTTATTTTAACCCTAACCCTAAACCTAAACCTAACCTTGTCTCTAAGCCTAACCCTAACCCTTACCCCAACAATCACCCTAACCCTCATAATAACCCTAACTCTAAACCTAACCCTTATTCTAAACCTAAATCTAATCATAACCCTAACTCTAACCCTACTCCTAAACCTCACCCTAACCCTAACACTAACCCTAACCTAACCCTCCTTCTAACCCTAACTCTAACCCTAAACTTAAACCTAACACTAAAACTAACGCTACCCCGAACCCTAAACCTAAACCTAACCCTCATTCTAAAGCTAACACTAACCCCAACCCTAACCTTATCTCTAACACTAAATCTAACTCTGACTCTAAGCCTAACCCTAACCATCATCCTAACCCTAAGCCTAACCTTTACCCTATGCCTAAACCTAATCCTAAACCTAACCATCGTTTTAACCCTAACTCTAACCCTAAGCCTAACAATAAACCTCATTCTAACCCTAAGCCTAACCCTTATCCTAACCCTAACCCTAACTCTAAACCTAATCCTAATTCTAACCCTAACTCTAACCTAACCCTAACCCTAATCATATCCCTAAACCTAAACCTTAACCTAAGCCTAACCCTAAATCAAACCCTAACCCTAATGCTAGCTCTACCCTAAACTTAACCCTAACCCTAATACTTATCCTAACTCTAAACCTAACGATAACACTTACCCTCATCCTAACCCTAACACTAACCCTAATCATAACCCTAAACCTAATGATAAACCTAACACTAACCGTATACCTAACCCGAATCATAAACCTAAGCCTAACCGTAACTCTAACATTAACCCTAACTCTACCTGAACCCTAACCCTAACCCTAATCATAAACCTAAGCCTAAACCTAACACTAACCCTAAACCTAACACTAACCCTAACTCTAACCCAATATCCTACCATCATTCTAACCCTAACTTTAACCCTAAACCTCATTCTAAAGTTAACTCTAACCATAACCCTAACTCTAACCCTACCACTAACCCTCACCCTAACTCTAACCCTAACCTAACCCTCATTCTAATCCTAACTCTAACCCTAACCCAACCCTAACCCAAAACCCAACCCTCATTCTAACACTAACCCTAACCCTAATCTAACAGTAAACCTAACCCTAACCATAACCCTAACCTAACCCTAACCCTAAATATAACACCAACCCTCATAATAACCCTGACCCTAACCCTAACCAAAACCCTCATTCTAAAGCTAACAATAACCATAACATGAACCCTAACACTGACCCTAACTCTAACCCTAAACCTAACCCTAAATCTAACCCAAACCCTAACTCTAACCCTAAGCCTAACCCTAACCCTCATTCTAACCCTAAGCCTAACCCTTATCCTAACCCCAACCGTAACCCTAAACCTAACCCTCGTTTTAACCCTAACTCTAACCCTAACCCAAATCCTAATCCTAAACCTTAACCTCAGCCTAACCCTAAACCTAACCCTAACCCTAATGCTAGCTCTACCCTAACCCTAACCATAACGCTGATACTTATCCTAACTCTAACCCTAACCCTAACCCTAACTCTAACCCTAAACCTAACGATGACCCTAACCTTAACCCTAAACCTAACCCTAACCCCATCTCTAACCCTAAACCTAAACTTTGGTCTAAACCTAACCCTAACCCTAACCCTAACCCTAACCCTCATTGTAAAGCTAGCTCTAACCATAACCCAAACTCTAACCCTAACCCTAAGTCTAACCCTAACAGTAACCCTAATTCTAACCCTAAAACTAAAGCTAAACATAAACCTAACCCTAATCCTAACCCTACACCCAACCCTAAATCTAACCATAAACTTAGATCTAACACTAGAACTAATGCTAAACCTAACCCTAACTCTAAACCTAACCCTCATTCTAACCCTACATCTAACCTTAACCCTAAACCTAACATTAACACTGACTTTTACCCTCATACTAACCCTAACCCTAACAGTAGCCCTAGACCTCATTTTAACCCTAACCCTAATGCTAAACCTAACCCTATGACGAACCCTAACCCTAACCCTAACCCTAAAGCTAACCCTAACCCAAAACCCAACCCTCATTCTAACCCTAACTGTAACCCTAACCCTAGCCCTAATCATAAACCTAAGCCTAAACCTAACCCTAACCCTAAACCTAAACCTAATGATAACCCTAACCCTAACCATAAATCCAACCCTCATTCTAACCCTAACTCTAAACCTAAACCTCATTCTAAAGCTAACTCTAAACATAACCTTAACTCTAACCCTACCCCTAAACCTCATCCTAACCCTTACCCTAACCTAACACTCATTCTAACACTAACCCTAACCCTAAATCTAACTTTAAGCCTAATGCTAACCATAACCCTAACCTAACCCTAAACTTAACTATAACACTAACCCTCATAATAACCCTAAACCTAACCCTAACCCTCATTCTAAAGCCAAATCTAACAATAAACTAACCCTAACCCAAACGCTAAACCTAAACCTCTCTTTAACCCTAACCCTAACCCTAACTGTAACCCTAACTCTCATTCTAAAGCTAACTCTAACCATAACCCTAACTCTAACCCTAACCCTAAGTCTAATGCTAACTCTAACCCTAAAACTAAACCTAAACATAAACCTAACCCTAATCATAACCCTAACCCAAAGCCTAAGCCTAACCTAACCCTAATTCTAACCCTATCTCTAATCCTAAACCTAACCCTAATACTCATCCTAACCCTAACCCTAACCCTAAACCTCATCTTAACCCTAACCCTAACGCTAACCCTAACCCTAACCCTAATGCTAACCTTAACCCTAAACCTAACCCTACATATAAACCTAAAGTGAATCCTAACTCTAAATCTAACCCTAAACCAAACCAAAACCCTTTCCCTAACCCTAACCCTAATGCTAAACCTAATGCTAATCCTAACCCTAACTCAAACTCTAACCCTCATCCTAACCCTAAACCTAACCCGAGCCCAAGCCCTCATTCTAACCCTAACTATTACAATAACCCTAACTCTAACCCTAAGCCTAAACCTGCCCTCATCCTAACTCTAACCCTAAACCTAAACCTAACTCTAACCCTAACCCTAAACCTAAAACTAAATCTAACCCTAAACCTAACTCTAATCCTAAGCCTAACCCTTATCCTAACTCTAACCCTAACCCTAAACATAAACCTAACCCCATCGCTAACCCTAAACCTAACCCTAAACCTACCGCTAAACCTTAACCTCATCCTAACCCTAACCTTAAACCTAACCCTAACCTAACCCCAAACCTAACCCTAACTATAACACTAACCCTCATAATAATCATAACCCTAACCCTAACCCTCATTCTAAAGTTAACTCTAACCCTAACCCTAACACTAACACTAACCCTAACCCTAACTTTAACCCTAACCCTCATTCTAAAGCTAACTCTAAATATAACCCTAACACTAACCCGAACCCTAAGTCTAACCCTAACTGTAACCCAAACTCTAACCCTGAAACTAAAGCTAAACATAAACCTAACCCTAATCCTAACACTAACCCTAACCCTAACTCTAACCCTAAACTTAACCCTAACAGTAAAACTAACCCTAAATCTAACCCTACCTCTAAACCTAACCCTCATTCTAACCCTAACTCTATCCCTAACCCTAAACCTAACCCTAACTCTAACCTCTTACCCTCATACTAACCCTAGCCCTCATTTTTACCCTAAACCTAACCCTAACCCTAAACCTAACCCTATCATAACCCTAACCCTAACCCTAACCCTAATGCTAACTCTAACCCTAACCCTAAACCCAACCCTCATTTTAACCCTAACTCTAACCCTAGCCCTAACAATAACCCTAACCCTCATCCTAAACCTAACCCTAAACCTAATCGCAAAACTAACCTTAAGCCTAAGCCTAACCCTAACCCTCATCCTAACCCTAACCGTAACCCTAACTCTAACCCTAAATCCAACCCTCATTCTAAACCTAACTCTAACCCTAAACCTCATTCTAAAGCTAACTCTAACCATACCCATAAACCTCACCTTAGCCCTAACCCTAACCCTAACCTAACCCTCATTCTAATCCAAACTCTAACACTAACCCTAACCATAACCCATAACCCAACCCTCATTCTAACATTAACCCTAACCCTAACTCTATCAGTAAATCTAACGCTGACCAAAACCCTAACCTAACCCTAACCCTAACCCTAAATATAACACTAACCCTCATAATAAACCTAACCCTAACCCTAACCCTCATTCTAAAGCTAACTCTAACCATAACACTAAACCTAAACTTAACCCTCTTTCTAACCCTAACCCAATCCCTAACCCCAACAGTCACCCTAACCCTAAACATAACCCTAAACGTAAGCCTCATTCTAAAGCTAAATCTAATCATAACCCTAACTCTAACCCTACCCCTAAACATCACCCTAACCCCGACACTAACCCTAACCTAACCCTCCTTCTAACCCTAACTCTAACCCTAAACTTAACCCTAACACTGAAACTAACGCGAACCCTAACCCTAACCCTAAACCTAAACCTCATTCTAAAGCTAACTCTAACTATAACCCTAACCCTAACACTAAACTTAACCCTAACCCTAACCCTAAACCTCATCCTCATTCTAAACCTAACTCTAACCCTAACCCTAATCCTATCCCTGAACATAAACCTTAACCTAAGCCTAAGCCTAACCCTAACCCTAATGCTATCTCTACCCTAACCCTAACCCTAAACCTAACCCTAACATTAACCCTAATCATAACACTAACTTTAACCCTAACCCTAAACCTAAACCTAACCACAACCCTACCCAAACCCTAAACCTAACGCTAACCCTTAGCCTCATCCTAAACCTAATCTTAAACATAACCCTAACCCTAACCCTAATGCTAACCCTAACCCTAACCCTAATGCTAAATCTAACCCTAAGTCTAACTCTAACCCTCATCCTAACGCTAACCCTAACCCTAACCCTAACCCAACTCTAACGCTAACGCTATCCTAACACGAACTCTAACTCTAACCCTAATCCTAAATCTAACCATAGCCCTAACCCTAACCCTCATCGTAACCCTAACTCTAACCCTAACCGTCATCCTAAACCTAACCTTGACCCTAACCATACCCTCATTCTAAATCTAACTCTAACCATAACCCTAACTCTAACCCTAAGCCTAAGCCTAAGTCTAAGCCCAACCCTAACCCAAACTCTAACCCTAAAAATAAAGCTAAACCTAAATCTAAGCCTAAACCTAAACCTATCCCTAACCCTAACTCTAACCCTAAACTTAACCCTAAGACTAAACCTAACGCTAATCCTAACCCTACCCCTAAACCTAACCCTCATTCTAACCCTAAATCTAACCCTAACCCTAAACCTAACCCTAACTCTAACCCTAATCCTCATAATAACCCTAACCCTAACAATAACCCTAGCCCTCATTTTAACTCTAACCTTAACCTAACCCTAATCGTAAACTTAACCGTAACCCTAACTCTAACGATAAGCCTAAAACTAATGCTATCACTAACCCTAAACAAAACCCTAAACCTAACGCTAACCCTAACGATAACCCTAATCATAACCCTAACCCTAACCCTACCCCTAACTCTAATGGTAAACCTAACGCTAACCATAACCCTAAACCTAACCTTCATCCTAACCCTAACACTAACCTTAACCCTAGCCCTCATTCTAAAGCTAAACCTAACCCTAAACCTTACCCTATATCTAATCCTAAACCTAACATTAACCATAACCCAAACCAAAACCTAAACCTCGTTCTAACCCTAACCCTAACTCTCATTCTAAAGCTAACTCTAACCATAACCCTAACTCTAACCCTAACACTAAGTCTAACGCAAACCCTAACCCTAACCCTAAATCTAAACCTAATGCTATCTTAACACTAACTCTAACTCTAACCCTAAACCTGAACTAACTCTAACCGTAACCTTAACTCTAACCCTAAAACTAAAGCTAAACATAAACTTAACACTAATCCTCATCCTAAACCTAACACTAACCTAACCCTAACCCTAACCCTCATTTTAAAGCTAACTCTAACCATAACCCTAACTCTAACCCTAACCTTAAGCCTAACCCCAACCCTAACCCAAACTCTAACCCTAAAACTAAAGCTAAACATAAACTTAACCCTAAACCTAACCCAATCCCTAACCCTAAATCTAACCCTAAACTTAACCCTAACACTAAACCTAAAGCTAACACTAACCCTAACCCTAAACCTAACCCTCATCCTAAGCCTAAGCCTAACCCTAACCCTAATCCTCATCCTAAACCTAAGCCTAACCTAACCCTAACCCTAACGATAAATCTAACGCTATTCCTAAACCTAAGTCTAAGTCTAACCCTCATCCTAACCCTAACCTTAACCTTAGCCCTAGCCATCATTCTAACCCTAACTCTAACTCTAATCATAACTCTAACCCTATCCCTAAACCTAACCATAACCCTAACGCTAACCCTGACCCTAACCCAACTCTAACCTAACGCTATCCTAACACTAACTCTAACTCTAACCGTAATCCTAACTCTAACCCTAACTTTAACCCTAAACCTAAAGGACATTTTAACCCTAACCCTAACCCTAACCCTAACCCTAAATCTAATGCTAACACAAACCCTAAACCTAAACGTAACCCTATCCCTCCTCCTAACCCTAACCCGGACCCTAATCCTATCGCTAAACCTAAAACTTAACCTAAGCCTAAGCCTAAGCCTAACCCTAACCTTAACCCTCATCCTAACTCTAAACCTAACCCTAACCCTTGCCCTCATCCTAACTGTAACCCTAACCCTAATCGTACCCTAACCCTAACACTATCCCTAATTCTACCGGTTAACCTAATGCTCACCATAACCCTAACCTAACCCTAACCCTAACAATAACCCTAACCCTCATCCAAATGCTAACCCTAACTCTAAACCTCATTCTAAAGCTAACAATTACCATAACCCTAACTCTGAATCTAGCCCTAACCCTAAACCTAAACCTAACCCTAACTCGAAACTTAAAGCTAAAGCTAACCCTAACCCTAACCCTAAACTAACCCTTTCCTAACCCTAAACCTCATTCTAAAGCTAACTGTAACCATAACACTAACTCCAAACCTAAACCTAACCCTAATCATGACCTTAAAAGTAACCCTAACCCTAACCCTAACCCTAAACCTAAACCTAAACCTAACTCTCATTCTAACCCTAAATGTAACCCTAACTCAAACCCTAACCCTCATTCTAAAGCTAACTCTAACCATAAACCTTACACTAACCCTACCCCTAACCCTAAAACTAAACCTATTCCTGACACTAACACTAACCCTAACTCTAACCCTAACCCTTATTCTAAAGCTAACTCTAACCATAACCCTAACTCTAAATCTAACCCTAACTCTACTTGTAACCCTAACACTAACCCTAACCCTAACCCTAACTCTAACACTAACCCTAACATTAAACCTAACCCTACACCTAACCCTACCCCTAACCCTCATTTTAACCCGAACTCTAACCCTAAACACATCAATAACCCTAATCATACTCCTAAACCTAACCCTCATTCTAAACCTAAGCCTAACCCTAACCCTCATTCTAAAACTAACTCTAAACATAACTCTAACTCTAAACCTAACCCTAACCCTAACCCTAAACATAAACTTAACCCTAAACCTAAACATATACCTAACCCTATCCCTAACCCTAACCCTAAACCTAACCCTCATTATAAACCAAATTCTAACCCTAAGCCTAACCTTAACCCTAACCCTCGTTCTAAACATAACCCTCATTTAAAGCAAACTGTAACCATAACCCTAACTCTAAACATAAACTTAACCCTAATTGTAAATTAACCCTAACCCTAACCCTAAATCTAAACCTAAAGCTAAAGCTAACCCTAACTCTAACCCTAAACCAACTCCCTATCCCTAAACCAAACCCTAACCCTAAACCTAAAGCTAACACTAAAACTAACTCTAACCCTAACCCTAACCCTAACTCTAACCCTAAATCTATATCTAACCCTAACACTAAACCTAAACCTAACTCTAACCTGAACCCTAACCTTACTCCTAACCCTCAACCTAACCCTAACACTAACCCTAACATAACCCTCATTCTAACCCTAAATCTAACACTTACCCTAATCCTAACACTAATCACAACCCTAACCCTAACCCTAACGTAACCCTCATTTTAACCCGAAATCTAACCCTAAACTTAAAGTTAACCCTAAACCTAACCCTAAACCAAACCCACATCCTAACTCTAACCTTAACCCTCATTAAAAAGCTAACTCTAACTATAAATCCAACTCTAAACCTAAACCTAACCCTAGTCATAAACTAACCCTAACCCTAAACGCAACCCTAACCCCAAACTTAACCCTAAACCTAACCCTGCCCCTATCCTTAACCCTAACCTAATCGTAAACTTAACCTTAACTCTAAACCTAACCCTACCCCTAAACCCAACCGTAAACCTAAGGCTAACCATAACCCTAACCCTAACCCTACACCTACCATCATTCTAACTCTAACACTAACCCTAACCCTAACGCTAACCATAAACCTAACTCTAAACTTAAACCTAACACTATCCCTCATCCTAACCCTAACCCTAACCCTAACTATACCCCTAACCCTAACCCTTAATCTAAGCCTAACCCTAACACTAATCCTAACCCTGACCCAAACCCTAACCCTAATCCTAACTCTACCCTAACCGTAACCCTAACATTAACCCTAACCCTCATTCTAACTCTAAACCTAACCTTAACCCTTGCCCTCATCCTAACCCTAACCCTAACCCTAATCGTACCCTAAACCTAACACTATCCCTAACTCTAACGGTAAACCTAACGCTAACCATAACCCTAACCTAACCCTAACGCTAACTCTAACAATAACCCTAAACCTCATCCTAACGCTAACCCTAACCCTAACCCTCATTATAAAGCTAACATTAACCATAACCCTAACTCTGAACCTGGCCCTAACCCTAACCCTAACACTAACCCTAAACCTTAACCTAACACTAACACTAAACTAACTGTAACCATAACCCTAACCCTAACCCTACCCCTAACACTAAATCAAAACCTAACCCTACACCTAACACACATCGTAACAATATCCATAACCCTACCCTAACCATAAACCTAACCCTAACCTTAAACCTAACCCTATCCCTCGTCCTAACCCTAAACCTAACCCTAATCCTATCACTAACCCTAACCCTTAACCTAAGCCTAACCATAATCCTAACCCTAACAATGACCCTAACCCTAAACCTAATCCTAACTCTACCCTAAACTTAACCCTAACCCTAACCTTAAATTTCATCCTAACTCTAAATCTAGCCCTAACCCTTACCCTGATCCTAACCCTAACCCTAATTGTAACCCTAAACCTAACCATAACAATAAACCTAAGGCTACACATAACCCTAAACTAACACTAATGCTAACCCTAACACTAACCCTAACCCTCATCCTAAACCTAAACTTATCCCTAGCCATCATTCTAAAGGTAATATTAACCATAACCCTAACCCTAACCCTAACCCTAACTCTTTTAAGCAAAAGCTAATGCTAACCGTAACCATAAACCTAAGCCTATCCCTAAACCTAACCCTAACCCTAAACCTAACCCTATCCGTAACCCTAACCCTTACCCTATGTCTAAACCTAACACTAATCCTAAACCTAACAATAACCCTAACCCTCATCCTAACCCTAACCCTAACCATGATTCTAAAGGTAACATTAATCATAACCCTAACTCTGAACCTAACCCTAACTGTAATCGTAACGCTAATTCTAACCCTAACCCTAACTCTAAACCTAAAGCTAAAGCTAACCCTAACCCTAAACATAAACCTAAACCTAACCCTATTTCTACCGCTATCCCTAACAATTACCCTAACACTAACCCTAAACCTAACCCTAACCCTCATCCTAACCCTAACCCTAACCCTAACCTTGCCGTCATTTTAAAATGAAATCTAACCCTAAACCTAACCCTCATCCTAACCCTAACCCTAAACCTCATTCTAAAGCTAACTCTAACCATAATGCTAACTCTAAGCCTCGACCTAACCCTAATCGTAAACTTAACCCTAACCCTAACCCTAACCCTAAACCTTTCCCTTTCCCTATCCCTAACACTAACCCTAAACCTAACACTAAACCTAAAGGTAACCCTAACCCTTACCGTAACCCTCATTATAAACCTAACTCTAACCCTAACACTAACCCTAACTCTAAACCTAACCCTCATCCTAAACCTAACCCTAACACTAACCCTAAACATAACCCTAAACCTAACCCTGATAAGAAACCTAACTCTAACCCTAACCCTAACTCTAACACTAAACCTCATCCTAACCCTAAAACTAACCCTAACCCTCATTCTAAAGCAAACTCTAACCATAACCCAATCTCTAAACCTAAACCTAACCCTAAACGTAAACTTAACCCTAACCCTAAACTTAACCCTAACCCTGACCTATCCCTAACCCTAACCCTAACCCTAACCCTATCCCTAACCCTAACACTAACCCTAAACCTAACCCTCATTCTAACACTAACCCTAAACCTAACCCTCATTCTAACACTAACTCTAACCCTAACCATTATTCTAAAGATAAATCTAACCATAAGAATAACTCTAACCCTACCACTAAACCTCACTGTAACACTAACCCTAACCCTAACCTAACCCTCATCCTAACCCTAACCCTTACCCTCATCCTAACCCTAAACCTAACCCTATCCCTAACCTTAACCCTAACCCTAAACCTAATGCTAACCCTAACACTAACCCTAAACCTAACCCTCATTCTAACACTAACTCTAACCCTAACCCTCATTCTAAAGATAAATCTAACCATAAGAATAACTCTAACCCTACCACTAAACCTCACTGTAACACTAACCCTAACCCTAACCTAACCCTCATTCTAACCCTAACCCTAACCCTAATCCTCATCCTAACCCTAACCCTAACCATAAGCCTAAACGCATCCCTAACCTTAACCCAAACCCTAACCCCCATATATCCCTAAACCTAACCCTAAACCTCATTCTAAAGCTAACTCTAACCCTAACCCAAACCCTACTCGTAACCCTAACCCTAACCGTAACACTAAACCTATACCTAACCATAACCCTAAACCTAAAACTAACACTTACCTAACTCTAACCCAAACCCTCACCCTAACCCTAACCCAAACCCTAACCAAACCCTCATTCTAAGCCTAACTCTAACTCTAAACCTAACCCTAACCCTAAACCTAACCCAAACTTAAACCTAACCCTATCCGTCATCCTACCCCTAACCCTAACCCTATCCCTACACTTATCCCTAACCCTAACCCTAAACCTAAGCATAACCCTAACCCTAATCCTAACCCTGAAACTCACCCTATCCCTAATCCTAACTCTAACCTAACTGTAACCCTAACCTTAACTCTAACCCTCATCCTAACTCTAAACCTAACCCTAACCCTCCTCCTAAATCTAATCCTAACCCTAATCGTAACCCTAAACCTAACCCTAACCCTAAATCAAACGGTAAACCTAAAGCTAACCATAAACCTAACCTAATCCTAACCCTAACCCTAACAGTAACCCTAATCCTCATCCTAACCCTAAATCTAACGCTCATTGTAAAGTTAACATGAACCGTAACCCTAACTCTAAACCTTATCCTAACCCTAATAGTAACCCTAAACCTAACCCTAACCCAAACTCTAACCTAAACCTAATGCTAAACCTACCATTAACCATAACCCTAACTCTCATTCTAAAGCTAAATCTAACCATAACCCTAACTCTAACCCAACCCCTAACACCCTAACCCTAACCCTAACCCTAACCGAACCCTCATTCTCACCCTAACTCTAACCCTAACCATAAACCTAACTCTGAACTCAAACCTAACCCTATCCCTAACCCTAACCCTTAACCTAAACCTAACCCTAACGCTAACCCTAAACCTAAGCTAACCCTAACCCTAACCCTAAATTTAACCCTAACCCTAACCCTAACCCTAACCCTATCCCTTACCCAGCCCTAACCTAACCCTAACCCTAACCCCCTAACCCTGACCCTGACCCTAACCCTAATCCTAACGCTACCCTAACTGTAACCCTAACCCTAAATCTATCCCTCATCCTAATTCTAAACCTAACCCTAAACCTTACCCTCATTCTAACCCTAAACCAAACCCTAACCCTAAACCTAACTCTAACGGTAAAACTAACGCTAACCATAACCCTAACCTAACACCAAGCCAAACTCTAAAAATAAACCTAACCCTCATCCTAAACCTAACCCTAACCTTAAACCTCATTCTAAAGCTAAAATTAACCATAACCCTAACTGTGAACCAAACCCTAACCCTAACCCTAACTCTAACCCTAAACCTTAAGCTAACCCTAACCCTAAACCTAAACCTGACCCAATCCATAACCTTAGCCCTAACACTAAACCTAACCATAAATCTAAATCTAATGCTAACCTTAACCTGACCCTCATTATAAACCTAACTCTAACGCTACCCTAACACTAACTCTAACCCTAACCTTCACACTAACACTTACCCTAACCCTAACCCTAACCCTCATTTTAACCCTAACTCTAACGCTCATTGTAACCCTAACCCTAAAACTCATTCTAAAGTTCTAAAGTTCTAAAGTTCTAAAGCTAACTCTAACCATAACGCTAACTCTAAGCCTCGACCTAACCCTAATCGTAAACTTAACCCTAACCCTAACCCTAACCCTAAACCTTTCCCTTTCCCTATCCCTAACACTAACCCTAAACCTAACACTAAACCTAAAGGGTTAGAGTTAGGTTTATAAACCATAACCCTAACTCAACACCTAAAACTAACCCTACTCATAAACTTAACTCTAACCCTAACCCTAAACCTAACCCTATCCCTAACCCAAACCCTAACTTTTACCCTAAACCTAACCCTCATTCTAACCGAACTCTAACCGAACTCTAACCCTACCCTAACTCTAAACCTATCTCTAACCATAACCCTACTTCTAACCCTAAAGCTAACCTTCACCCTAACCCTAACCATAACCCTGACCCTAATGTAACCCTCATTCTAACTATAACTGTAACCCTAATCCTAACCCTAACCCTCATCCTAACCCTTACCCTAACCCTAACCCTCATTCTAAATCTTACTCTAACCATAAACCTAACTCTAAACCTAACCCTAACCCTAATCGTAACCCTAACCTTAAACCTAACCCTAATCTTAACCATAACTCTAACCCTAAACCTAAAGTTAAACTTAAACCTTACCCTAAACCTAACCCTATCCGTAACCCTAACCCTAACCCTAAACATAACCCTCATTCTAACCCTAACTCTAACCCTAACCCTCATCCTAACCCTAACCATAACCTTAACTCTAACCCTAACCCTTTTTCTAATCTAGCTCTAACAGAAACCCTACCTCTAAACCTAAACCTAACCCTAAATGTAAACTTAAGCGTAACCCTAACCTGAACAATAACCCTAAAATTAACCCTAACCCTAACTCTAACCCTAACCCTAACTGTAAACGTAAAAATAACCATAACCCTAAACCTAAACCTAACCCTCATTCTAAAGCTAACTCTAACCCTAACCATAACCGTAAACCTAAAGCAAACCCTAACCCTAAATATAAACCTAAACCTCTCCCTAACCCAAACCCTAACCCTAAACCTAACGCTAACCCTAACCCTAACCCTAACCCTAAACATAACCATCGTTCTAACCCTAACCCTAACACTAACCCTAATCCTATGCCTAAACCTAAACCTTAACCTAAGCCTAACCCTAAACCTAACCCTAACTCTAATGCTAGCTCTACCCTGACCCTAACCCTAACACTAACCCTAAAACTTATCCTAACTCTGAACCTAAACCTAACCCTAACCCTCATCCTAACCCTAAACCTAAATATAATCATAACCCTAACCATAACCCAAACACTAACCCTAACTCTAATAGTAAACCTAATGCTAACCATGACCCTAACCGTCATCCTAACCCTAAAACTAACCCTAACCCTTACTCACATCCTACCCTAACCCTAACCATAACACTAACCCTAACCCTAAATCTAACTGTAAACCTAATGCTAACCATAACCCTTACCTAACCCTATACCTAACCCTAAAAATAAGCCTAACCCTCATCCTAACACTAACCCTAACCCTAACCCTCATTCTAAAGCCAACTCTAAACATAACCCTAACTCTACACTTAACCCTAACCTTACACGAAACCCTAACCCAAACCCTAACCCTAACCCTAACTCTAACCCTAAAGCTAAATTTAACCCTAACCATATCTCTAAATCTAACCCTAACCCAAACCCTAACCCTCATCCTAACCCTAAACCTAACCCTATCCCTCATTCTTAAGCTAACTCTAACCATGACCCTAAATCTAAACCTAACTCTAATTCTAATGATAAACCTAGCATTAAACATAATCCTAATCCTAACCCTAACCCTGACCCTGACCCTAACCCTAATCCTAACTCTACCCTAACACTAACCCTGTCCCTGATTCTAACTCTAACCCTAACGCTAACCCTAACGATAATGGTAAACCTAACGCTAACCATAACCCTAACCTAACCCTAAGCCAAAACTTAACAATAACTCTAACCCTCATCCTAACACTATCCCTAACTCTAACCCTCATTCTAAAGTTAACATTAAACAACCCTAACTGTGAACGTTACCCTAACCCTACTCATAACCCTAACCCCAATCCCTAACCCTAACCCTAATCCTAACAATAAACCTAACCCTAACCCTAACCTAATGCTAACACTAATCCTAACCCTAATTATAAACCTAACTCTAACCATGCCATAACCCTAACTCTAAACCTAACCCTCATCCTAACACTTACAAAAACCCTAGCCTTCGCCCTCATTTTAACACGAACTCTAACGGCAACCCTAATCCTAACCCTCATACTAACCCTAACCCTTACCCTAACACTCATCCTAACCCTAACCTTCATTCTAAAGCTAACTCTAACCATAACCCTAACTCTAAACCAAACCCTAACCCTACTCGTAACCCTAACCCTACCATTATCTCTAACCCTAAAGCTAAGGCTAACCCTAACCCTAAACCTAAAACTAACCCTAACAGTAAACCAAATGCTAACCTTAACCTTAAACCTAAAAATAACCCGAACCTTAAACCTAACCCTCATTCTAACCCTAACTCTAACCCTAACTCTAACTCTAACCCTCATTCTAAAGCTAACTCTAACCCTCCCCTAAACCTAACCCTATCTCTCATCCTAACCCTAAACCTAACCCTATCCCTCATCCTAACCCTAACCCTACCCCTGATCCTATCCGTAATCCTAAACCTTAACCTAAACCTAACCCTAAACCTCACCGTAACCCTAATCCTACCTCTACCCTAACCTTACCCCTAACCCTCATTCTAACCCAAAATCTAACCCTAACCCTTACCCACATCCTAACCTTAACCCTACCACTAATTGTAACCCTAATCATAACACTAACACTAACCCTAACTCTAATGGTAATCCTAATGCTAACCATAACCCGAACCTAAACCTAACACTAAACCTAAAAATGAACCTAAGCCTCATCCTCACCCTAACCCTAACACTAACCCTCATTCTAAACCTAACTCTAACCATAACCCAAACTTTAAACCTAATACTAACCCTACTAATAACCCTAACCGTAAACCTAAACCTACCCCTAACTATAACCCTAAAGCTAAAGCTAACCCTAACACTAACCCTCATCCTAACCCTAAAACTAATCCTAACCCTATCCCTCATTCGTAAGCTGACTCTAAAATAACCCTAACTCTAAACCTAACCCTAACCATAATCATAAACCTAACCTTAAACCTAACCCTAATCCTAACCATAACCCTAACTTTAACCCTAAACCTAAACCTAACCCTAAACCTAAACCTAACCCTATCCCTAACCTTAACACTAACAGTAACACTAACACTAACCCTTAACCTAAAGCTAACCCTAACAATAAACCTAAGCCTAACCCTTACCCTAACCCTAAAGCTAACTATAACCCTAACCCTAAACATAACCCTATCCTTCACCCTAACCCTAACCATAACACAAATTGTACCCTAAACCTAACATGCATTCTAAAACTTACTCTAACCATAAGCCTAAATCTAAACCTAAACCTAAACCTAATCGAAATCTTAACCCTAACCCTAATCCTAAACCTAACCCTATCCCTATCCCTATCCCTAACCCTAAACCTAAACCTAACCCTAACTCTAAACCTAAATGTAACCCTAACTCTAAACCTAACCCTAACCCTAATCCTAACACTAACCTTAAACCTAACCATAATCCTAACACTAAACCTAACTCTAACCCTAAAGCTAAACCTAAACCTAAACCTAACCCTATCCCTAACCATGACTCTAACACTAAACTTAACCCTAACACTAAAACTAATGCTAAACCTAACCCTAACCCTAAACTTAACCTTCATTCTACCAATACCTCTAACCCTAACCCTAAACCTAACCCTAAAACGAAACCTATCCCAAAACCTAACCCTAACCCTAAACCTAATGCTAACCCTAAACGTAACCCTATCCCTCATCCTAACCCTAACCCTAACCCTAACCCTCATTATTAAGCTAACTCTAACCATAACTTTAACTCTAATCCTACCCCTAACCTTCACCCTAACCCTAACCCTAACCCTCATTATTAAGCTAACTCTAACCATAACTTTAACTCTAATCCTACCCCTAACCTTCACCCTAACCCTAAAACTAAACTAACCAACATCCTAAACCTAACTCTAACCCTAACCTTACCCTAACCCTAAACCTGTTCCAAACCCTAACCCTAACACTAACCCTAATCGCAACCCTAACACTAACCCTAACATTAAGCCTAAACCTAAATCTAACCCTATCCCTAACTCTAACCTTAAACCTACCCCTAACACTAAACGTAACTTTACCCTAACCCTAACCGTATACCTAACCCTCATTATAAACCTAACTCTAACCCTAACCCTAACCCTAACTCTAACCCTAACCCACATCCTAACCCTAAACCTATGCCTATCCCTAGCCCTCATTTTAACCCGAAATCTAACCCTAAACCTAACGCTAACCCAAACTGTAACCCAAACCCTAACCCTCATCTAACACTAACCCTAAATCTAATCCTCATTCTAAAGCTAACTCTAACAGTAACCCTAACTCTAAACCTAAACCTAAACCTAACTCTACCGCTAACCCTAAGCCGAACCCTAACCCTAACCCTAAACCTAATCCTCATTCTAACCCTAACTCTAACCCGAACTCTAAACCTAACCATCATTCTAAAGCTAACTCTAACCAAAACCCTAACTCTAAACCTACCCTTAACACTCACCCTAACCCTAAATCTAACCGTAACCTAACCCTCATCCTACCCCTAATTCTAACCCTAAACCTAACCCTAACCCTTATAATCATCCTAACCCTAACCCTAACCCTAATCGTTACCCTAACCCTAACAATAACCCTAACCCTCATCCTAACCCTAACCCTAACCCTAAACCTAACCCTAACACTAAACCTAAAGCTAACCTTAAACCTAACCTTCATTATAAACCTAACTCTAACCCTAACCATACCCCTAACTCTAACACTAACTCTCATCCTAACCCTAACCCTTACCCTATACCTAGTCCTCATTTAAACCCTAAATCTAACCCTAAAACTAATGCTAACCCTAACCCTAACCCTAAACCTAACCCTCATCCTAACCCTAACCTTAACCCTCATTCTAAAGCTAACACTAATCATAACCCTAACACTAAACCTAAACCTAAACCTAATCGTAAACTTAACCCTAACCCTAACCCTAAACCTAAGCCTATCCCTAAACCTAACTCTAACCATGACCCTAAACCTAATGCTAACTCTAACCCTAACCCTAAACCTAACCCTCATTTTAAGCCTAACTCTAGCCTTAACCCTCATTTTAAAGCTAACTCTAACCATAACCCTAACTCTAACCCTACCCGTAACCCTTACCCTAACCCTAACCATAAACCTAATCATAACACAAACCCTAACCCTAACCCTCACTCTAACGGTAAAGCTAATGCTAACCATAACAATAACCTAACCTTAACCTTAACCCTAACAATAACCTTAACCGTCATCCTAACCCTAACCCTAACCCACATTCTAAAGCTAACAGCAACCATAACTCTAACTCTAAACCTAAACCTAACAGCAATCGCAACCTTAACCCTAACACTAACCCTAACCCTAACTCTAACCCTAACACTAACCCTAATTCTAACTCTAAACCTAACAATAACCCTAACCCTAACCCTAATAGCAACCCTAACACTAACCCTAACTCTAACCCTAAAGCCAACGCTAACCCTAACCCTAACCCTAAAACTAACCCTATCCCTAACCCTAAACCTAGCAATAACATTAAACCTAACATTAGCCCTACCTAAGCCCAAAACTAACCCTCATTATGAACCTAACTCTAAACCTAACCATAAACCGAAGCCTATCCCTAACCTTGCCCTAAACCTAACCCTAACCATAACGCTAACCCTAACCCTAACCATAACCCTCATCCTAACGCTAACCCTAAACCTAACCCTCATTGTAAAGCTAACATTAAACATAACCCTAACTCTGAACCTAAAACTCACCCTAATCATAAACTTAAAACTAACCCTAAACCTAACCCTAACTCTCATTCTAACCTAAATGTAACCCTAACTCAAACCATAACCCTCATTATAAAGCTAACTCTAACCATAAACCTAACACTAACCTTATCCCTAAACCTAAACCTAACCCTATCCCTAACCCTAACCCTAACCCTAAACCTAACCCTAATTCTAACCCTAACACTAACCCTAACTCTAACTCTAACCCTCATTCTAAAGCTAACTCTAACCATAACCCTAACTCTAAACCTAACTCTAACCCTACTCATAACCCTAACTCTAACCCTAACCCTAACCTTTACTCTAACCCTAAAGCTAAATCTAACCCTAACCCAAAACTGAAACCTAACCCTAACCCTAACCCTAAACATACCAATAACCCTCAACCTAACCCTAACACTAACCTTAACGTAACACTCATTCTAATCCTAAATCTAACAATTACCCTAAGCCTAAACCTAAACACAACCCTAACCCTAACCCAACCCTAACATAACCCTCATTTTAACTCAAAATCTAACCTAAACCTAAAGCTAACCCAAACCCACATCCTATCTCTAACCCTAAATATCATTCAAAAGCTAACTCTAACTATAACTCTAACTGTAAACCTTAACCTAACACTAATCATAAACTAATCCCTAACCCTAAACCTAATCCTAACCCTACACCTAACCCCAAACCTAACCCTAACCCTTACCCTAACCCTCATTTTAAACTAACTCTAACCATAACCCTAACTCTAAACCTAAACCTAACCCTAATCGTAAACCAAACCTTAACTCTAACTCTAAACCTAACCCTAACCCTAACCGTAAACCTAAGGCTAACAGTAACCCTAACCCTAAACCTACACCTAACCATCATTCTAACTCTAACTATAACACTAACCCTAAACCTAACCCTAACCATAAACCTAACTTTAAAATTAAACCTAACCCTATCCCTTATCCTAACCCTAACTCTAACCCTTAATCTAAGCCTAACCCTAACACTAACCCTAACCCTGACCCAAACCCTAACCCTAATCCTAACTCTACCCTAACCATAACCGTAACCCTAACCATAACCCTTATCCTAACTCTAAACCTAAACCTAACCCTTGCCCACGTCCAAACCCTAACCCTAACACTAAGCGTACCCTAACCCTAACACTAACCAAAACAATAACCTTAACCCTCATTCTAACGCTAACCATAACCCTAACCCACATTCTAAAGCTAACATTAAACATAACCCTAAGTCTGAACTTAGCCCTAACCCTAACCCTACCCCTAAACCTAAACCTAACCCTAACCCTAAAACTAACAATAACTCTAACACTAAACCTAAAACTAACACTAAACCTAACCCTAAACCTAACCCTTCCATAACCCTAACCCTAACCCTCATTCTAAAGCTAACTCTAACCATAGCCCTAACTCTAAACATAAACCTAACCCTAATCATAAACTTAACACTAACCCTAACCAGAACCCTAAATGTAAACCTAACTCTCATTCTAACCCTACCTGTAACTCTAACTCTAAACCTAACCCTCATTCTAAAGCTTACTTTAACCATAAACCGAAATCTAACCCTACCCCTAACCCTCAAACTAATCCTATCCCCAATCCTAACCCTAACCATAACCCTAAATGTAATGCTATCTCTAACCCTAAACCTAAATCTAATTCTCACCCTAACTCTAACCCTAACGCTCATTCTAAAGCTAACCCTAAACCTAACCCTAACCCTACCCCTAACCCTCAACCTAATCCTAATCCTAACCCTACCGTAACCCTTATTTTAACACGAAATCTAACCCTAAACCTAACGCTAACCCTAAACCTAACCCTAACCCTAACCAACATCCTAACCCAAATCCTAACCCTCAATCTAAACCTAACTCTAACAATAACACTAACTCTAAACGTAAACCTAACACTAATCGTAAACTAACCCTAACCCTAAACCTAAACCTAACCCTAACCCTATCCCTCATCCTAACCCTAACCCTAACCCTTAACCTAACCTAAACCTAACCCTAATTATAAACCTACCACTAGCCCTAACCCTAACTCTAATCCTAACTCTCAACTTAACCCTAACCCTAGCCCTAGCCCTAGACATCATTTTAACCCGAAATCTAAACCTAAACCTGTCATTAACCCTAATACTAATCCTAACCCTGACCCTCATTCTAAAGCTAACCCTCATTCTAAACCTAACCCTAACCCTAACCCTCATTCTAAAGCTAACTCTAACCATAACTCTAACTCTAAACCTAAACCTCACCCTAAATGTAAACTTAACCTTAAACCTAAACCTAACCCTATCCCTAACCCTAACCCTAACCCTAACCCTAAACCTAACCCTCATTATAAACTATATTCTAACACTAACCCTATCCCTAACTAAAACCTTACCCCTCATCATAACCCTACCCCTAACACTAGCCCTAGCCCACATTTTAACCAGAACTCTAACCATAAACCTAACCCTAACCCTAACCCTCACCCTAAACCTAACCCTAACCCTAACCCTCATTCTAAAGCAAACTCTAACCCTAACACTAACTCTAAACCTAAAACTTAAATCTAATTGTAAACTTAACCCTAACCCTAACCCTAAATCTACACCTAAAGCTAAAACTAACCCTAACTCTAACCCTAAACATAACCCTATTCCTAACCCTAAACCTAACGCTAACACTAAAACTAACTGTAACCCTAACCCTAACCCAAAACATGACCCTAACCCTAATCCTAACCCTAACCTTAACCATACCTCTAACTCTAACCCTAAAGCGAAAGCTAACCCTAACCCTGACCCTAAAACAAAACCTAACCCTAAACCTAAGGCTAAACCTAACCCTCAATATAACCCTAACCCTAACCATAAACCTAACCCTAACCTTAAACCTAACCCTATCCTTCATCCTAACCCTAAACCTAACCCTAACCTTATCCCTAACCTAACCTTTAACCTAAGCCTAACCCTAACCCTAACAATGACCCTAAACCTAAACCTAATCATAACCCTAACCCTAACACTAACCCTAAACCTAACCCTAACCCTAAATCTAACAGTAAAACTAACGCTACCCATAACCCTAACCTAACACTAAACCTAACCCTAACAATAACCCTAACCCTCATCCTAACCCTAACCTTATCCCTAGCCATCATTCTAAGGGTAACATTAACCATAACCCTAACTCTGAACCTAGTCCTAAACCTAATAGTGACCCTAAACATAGCCCTAACCCTAACCCTAACTCTAACATTTAAGCGAGAGCTAATGCTAACCCTAACCATAAACCGAAGCCTATCCCTAACCCTGAACCTAACCCTAACCTAAACCTAACCCTAAATCTAACCCTAACCCTAACCCCAAACCTAACCCTATCCCTAACCCTAACAGTAAACCTAACCCTAACACTAAACCTAATGCTAACCCTAACCCTCATCCTAACCCTAACCTTAACCCTAAACCTAAACCTAACAATAACCCTAACCATCATCCTAACGCTAACCCTAATCATCATTCTAAAGGTAAAATTAATCATAACCCTAACTCTGAACCTAACTCTAACCATCATCATAACCCTAATCCTAACCCTGTCTCTAACCCTAACCCTAAACATAAACCTAACCCTAACCCTCATCCTAACCCTAACCCTATCCCTATCCCTCATTCTTAAGCTGACTCTAACCATAACCCTAACTCTAAACCTAACCCTAACCCTAATCATAAACCTAAACTTAAACCTAACCCTAATCCTAACCATAACCCTAACTCTAACCCTAAACCTAAACCTAAACCTAACCCTAAACCTAACACAAGCCCTAACCCTAATCCTAAACCCAACTCCATCCCTCATCCTAACCCTAACCCTAACACTAATCGTATTCCTAAACCTAAACCTTAACCTAAGCCTAAGCCTAACCCTAACCCTAACCCTAATCATACCTCTGCCTTAAACCTCACTCTAACCCTGATCCTTACCCTCATCCTAACTCTAAACATAACCCTAATAGTAAACCTAACCCTAACCCTAACCCTAATCCTACCTATAATGGTAAAGCTAATGCTAAACATAACATGAATCTAAACATAAAACTCATCCTAACCCTAACCCTAACACTAACCCTCATTCTAAAGCTAACTCTAACCATAACCCTAACTCTAAACCTAACCCTAACCCTATTCATAACCCTAACCCTAACCCTAACCTTACCATTAAATCTAACCCTAAAGTTAAAGGAAACCATAATGCTAACCCTAAACCTAACCCTAACCCTAATCCCTAACCCTAACCCTAACCCTAAACAAAACCCTATCCCAAACCATAAACCTAATGCTAAACCTAAACCTAACACTAACCCTAACCCTAAACCTAACTCTAACCTTAATCCTCATCCTATCCCTAACTGTAACTCTAACCTTCATTCTAAAGCTACCTCTAACCGTAACCCTAACTCTAAACCTAAACCTAACCCTATTTGTAAATTTAAACCTAATCCTAACCCTAAAACTAACACTAACCCTAACCCTCATCCTATCCCTAACTGTAACTCTAACCCTCATTCTAAAGCTAAATCTAACCATAACCCTAACTCTAAACTTAACCCTCATTCTAACTCTAAGGCTAACCCAAACCCTAACCCTAACCCTAAAATTAAAGCTATCGCTAAACCTAACCCTAAAAATAACCCTAACACTAAACCTAATGCTAACCCTAACCCTAACCCTAACCCTACCCCTAGCCCTAACCCTAACCCTAACCCTAACCCTAATGTAACCCTCATTCTAACCCTAACTCAAACCCTAACCCTAAGACTAACCCTAATCACAGCCTAACCCTATCCTTAACACTAAACCATAACCTAAGCTTAACCCTAACCCTAACCATAACCCTGACCCTAACCCGAACCCTAATCCTGACTCTACCCTAACCGTAACCCTAACCCTAAACCTAACCCTCATCCTAACTCTAAGGCTAACCATTACCCTTATCCTAACCCTAACCCTAACCCTAATTGTAACCCTAAACCTAACCCTAACCCTAACTCTAATGGTAAACCTAACGCTCACCATAACCCTAAACTGACCCTAACCGTAACCCTAAGAATACCCCTAACGCTCATCATAACCCTAACCCTCATTCTAAAGCTAACTCTAATGATAACCGTAACACTAAACCTAAACCTAACCCTAATGATAAACTTAACCCTAAACCTAATGCAAAACTTAACACTATCCCTAAACCTAACCCTAACCCTAACTCTAACCCTAACCTTCATCCTAACCCTAACTCTAACCCTAGCCCTAGCCCTCATTTTAATCCTAAACCTAACCCTAAACCTCATCATAACCCTATCCCTAACCCTAAGCCTCATTCTAAAGCTAACTCTAACCATAACCCTAACTCTTAACCTAAACCTAACCCTAATCATAAACTTAACCCTAAACCTAACCCTATCCCGAACCCAAATCCTAACCCTAACCCTAACCCTAACCCTAAACATAACGAGAACCTTAACCCTACCCCTAAACCTAAGGCTAAACCTTTCCCTAACTCGAACCTAAGCCTCATTCTAACCCTAACTCTAACCCTAAACCTACCCATAAACCTAACAGTAAACTTAAACCTAAACCTATCCCTCATTCTAACCCTAAACCTAACTGAAACCTATCCCTAAACCTAACCCTTAACCTAAGCCTAATACTAACCCTAAACCTAAACCTCACCCCAACCCTAACCCTAATCCTAACTCTACCATAACTGTAAACCTAAACCTAAACCTTACCCTCATCCTAACCCTAACCCTAAACCTATCCCTAACTCTAACCCTACCCCTACCCATCACCCTAACCCTAACCTTAACCCTAAACCTGATCCAAAACCTAAGCCTAACACTAACCCTAATCACAACCCTAAACCTAACCCTATCATTAAACCTAACCTTCTCTAACCTTAAACTGAAGCTAACACTAAACCTAACCCTAAACATAACCCTATCCCTAACCCTAACTCTAACCCTAACCCTAACCTTAACTCAAACCTTACCCCTAACCCTAACCCCAACCTAACACTCATTCTAACACTAACCCTAACCCTAAATCTAACAGTCAACCTAAGGCTAACCATAACCATAACCTAACCCTAACACTAACTATAACACTAACCCTCATAATAACCCTAACGCTAACCCTCATTCCAAAACTAAGTCTAACCATAACACTAACCCTAATGCTAACCCTAAACTTAACCCTCTTTCTAACCATAACCATAACCCTAACCCTTACCTCAACAATCACCCTAACCCTCATAATTACCCTAACCCTATACCTAACCCTAAACCTCATAATAACCCTAAGCCTAACCCTATCCCTAACCTTAACCCTAACCCTAACGCTAACCTTAACCCTAAACCTAACCCTAACTATAAACCTAAAGCTAATCCTAACCCTAACTCTAACCCTAACCCTAACTCTAACCCTAAACCTAACAATAACCCTAACCCTAACCCTAAACCTAACCCTAACCCTAGCCCTAACCCTAACCCTAACATTAACCCTAACCTTAACGCTAAACCTAACGCTAATCCTAACTCTAACTCTAATTCTAACCCTCATCCTAACCCTAAACCTAACCCTAGACCAAGACCTCATTCTAACCCTAACTATTACCATAACCTTAACTATAATCCTAAGCTTAAACCTAAACCTCATCCTAACTCTAAACCTAACCCTCATCCTAACTAAAACCCTAAACCTAACTATAACCCTAAGCCTAACCCGAAATAGAACCCTAAATCTAACTCTAAACCTAACTCTAACCCTAAGCCTAACCTTAACCCTCATTCTAACCGTAAGCCTAACGCTTATCCTAACACTAACCCTAACCCTAAAAATAACCATCGTTCTAACCCTAACTCTAACCCTAACCCTAACACTAACCCTAATCCTATCACTAAACCTAAACCTTAACCTAAGCCTAACCCTAAACCTAACCCTAACCCTAATGCTAGTTCTACCAAAACCCTAACCCTAACCCTAATATTCATCCTAACTCTAACCCTAACCCTAATCCTAACTCTAAACCTAAACCGAAAGATAACCCTAACCCTAACCCTAAACCTAAACCTAACCCCATCCGTAACCCTAAACCTAACCCTAAACCTGACCCTAAACCTAACCCTAACCATAACCCTAACCTAACCCTAACCCTAACTATAACACTAACCCTCATAATAACCCTAACCCTAATCCTAACCCTCGTCCTAAATCTAACTCTAACGATAACCCTAACCCTAACGCAAACACGAATCTAAATCTCGTTCTATCCCTAAACCTAACCCAAACCCTAACCCAACCAAAAACCCTAACGCTGATGATAACTCTAACCTAACACTAACCCTAACCCTTATTCTAAAGCTAAATCTAACCATAACCCTAACTCTAACACTACCCCTAAACCTACCCTAACTGTAACCCTAACCTAACCCTAATGCTAGCTATACCCTAACCCTAACCCTAACCCTAATATTTATCCTAACTCTAACCCTAACCCTAACCTTAACTTTAACTCTAAACCTAAAGATAACCCTAACCATAAACCTAAACCTAATGCTAACCCCATCCCTAACCCTAAACCTAACCCTAAACCTGACCCTAAACCTAACACTAACCCTTAGCCTCATCCTAAACCTAACCCTAAACCTAACCCTAACCATATCCCTAAACTTAACCCTAAACCTGACCCTAAACATAATGCTAATCCTTAGCCTCATCCTAAACCTAACCCTAAATGTAACCCTAACCAAAACCCTAACCCTAACCCAAACACAAACCTAAACCTCGTTCTAACCCTAAACCTAACCCAAACCCTAACCCCAAAAATAACCCTAACCCTCATGATAACTCTAACCTAACACTAACCCTAACCCTCATTTTAAGGTAAATCTAACCATAACCCTAACTCTAACCCTATCCCTAAACCTACCCTAACCATAACCCTAACCTAACCCTCTTTCTAAACCTAAATCTAATCCTAACCTTAACCATAACCCTCATCCTAACCCAAAACCTAACGCTACCTCTAACCCTAACCCTCATCCTAAACCAAACTCTAAACCCAACGTTAACGCTAACCCTAACCCTAAATCTAACCCTAAACCTAACACTATCCCTAACCCTAACCCCATGCCTAACCCTAAACCGAACTCTAACCCTAACACTAAACCTAATGCTAACCTATACCCTCATCCTAACCCTAACCCTAACCCTAACCGTAATCCTAACGCTAACCCTAACCCTAACTTTAAACCTATCGCTATTCCTAACCCTAAATCTAACTCTAACACTCATCCTAACCCTAAACCTAACCCTAGCCCTAGCCCACATTCTAAGCGTAACCCTAACCCTAATTCTAACCCCAACAATAACCATAACCCTAGCCCTAGCACTCATTCTAACCTTAAAACTATCCCTAACCCTCATCCTAACCCTAAACCGAACTCTAACCCTAACAATAAACCTAACTCTAACCCTAAAACCAAAGCTAAACATAAAGCTAACCCTAATCCCAAACCTATCCCTAACCCTAACTCTAACCCAAAACTTAACCCTAACACTAAAACTAACGCTAAACCTAACCCTAAATCTAAACCTAACCCTCATTCTAAGCCTAACTATAACACTAACCCTAAACCTAACCTTAACTCTAAACTCTTACAATCATACTAACCCTAAACCTAACAGTAGTCCTAGACCTCATTTTAACACTAACGCTAACCCTAAACCTAACCCTATCCCTAACGGTAACACTAACCCTAACCCTAAACCTAAACCTAACACTAACCCGAACCTAAAACCTAAACCCAACCCTCATTCTAACCCTAACTCTAACCCTAACCCTAAGCCTCATCCTAACGCTTAACCCAACCCTCATTCTAACACTAACCCTAACCCTAACTCTAAAAGTAAACCTAACGTTAACTATGACCCTTACCTAACCCTAACACTAACCCTAACTATAACACTAACCCTCATAATAACCCTACACCTAACCCAACCCTAATCCTCATTCTAAAGCTAGCTCTAACCATAACCCTAACCCTAACTCTAACCCTAAACCCAACCCTAAACCTCATCCTAACACTAACCCTAACCCTAACCCTAATGCTAACCCTAAACCTAAACCTAACCCTAAATGTAAACCTAACGCGAATCCTAACTCTATCTCTAATCTTAACCCTAACCCTAAATCTAATCCTAAACCTAACGCTAACCCTAACCCTATCCCTAAACCTAACCCTATCCCTAACCCTAACCCTAATGCTAAACCTACCACTAATCCTAACCCTAACTCTAACTCTAACCCTCATTATAAACCTAAACCTAACCCTCATCCAAGCTCTCATTCTAACCCTAACTACCCTAACCTAGAATTAGGTTATTACCATAACCCTAACTCTAACGCTAAGACTAAACATAACCCTCATCCTAACTCTAACCCTAACCCTAAACCTAACTTTAACCCTAACCCTAAACCTAACAGTAAATCTAACCCTAACCCTAACTCTAACCTAAGCCTAACCCTTATCTTAACCCTAACACTAACCCTAAACCTAACCACCGTTCTAACCCTAACTCTAACCCTAACCCTAACCTAATCCTATCCCTAAATCTAAACTTTAACCTAAGCCTAACCCAAAACGTAGCCCTAACCCTAATGCTAGCTCTACCCTAACCCTAACCCTAACCCTAATACTTATCCTAACTCTAACCCTAACCCTAACCCTAACTCTAACCCTAAACCTAACGATAACCCTAACCTTAAACATAAACCTAACCCCATCCCTAACCCAAAACCTAACCCTAAACCTAACCCTAAACCTACCGCTAAACCTTAGCCTCATCCTAACCCTAACCTTAAACCTAACCCTAACCTAACCCCAAACCTAACCGTAACTATAACACTAACCCTCATAATAATCATAACCCTAACCCTAACCCTAACCCTCATTCCAAAGCTAACTCTAACCCTAACCCTAACCCTAACACTAACCCTAACCCTAACTTTAACCCTAACCCTCATTCTAAAGCTAACTCTAGATATAACCCTAACACTAACCCTAACCATAAGTCTAACCCTAAACTTAACCCTAACAGTAAAACTAATGCTAAACCTAACCCTACCTCTAAACCTAACCCTCATTCTAACCCTAACTCTATCCCTAACCCTAAACCTAACCCTAACTTTAACCTCTTACCTTCATTCTAACCCTAACTTTAACAGTAGCCCTAGCCCTCATTTTTACCCTAACCTTAACCCTAACCCTAAACCTAACCCTATCATAACCCTAACCCTAACCCTAATGCTAACTCTAACCTTAACCCTAAACCCAACTCTCATTCTAACCCTAACTTTAACCCTAACCCTAACCATAACCCTAACCCTCATCCTAAACCTAACCCTAACCCTAAACCTAATCGCAAAACTAACCCTAAGCCTAACCCTAACCCTAACCCTCATCCTAACACTAACCGTAACCCTAACTCTAACCCTAAATCTAACCCTCATTCTAAACCTAACTCTAACCCTAACTCTAACCATAAACCTCATTCTAAAGCTAACTCTAACCATAACCCTAACTCTAACCATACCCATAAACCTCACCTTAGCCCTAACCCTAACCCTAACCTAACCCTTATTCTAATCCAAACTCTAACACTAACCCTAACCATAACCCATAACCCAACCCTCATTCTAACATTAACCCTAACCCTAACTCTATCAGTAAATCTAACGCTGACCACAACCCTAACCTAACCCTAACCCTAAATATAACAATAACTCTCACAATAAACCTAACCCTAACCCTAACCCTCATTCTAAAGCTAACTCTAACCATAACACTAACCCTAACACTAACCCTAAACTTAACCCTCTTTCTAACCCTACACCTAACCCAATCCCTAACCCCAACAATCACCCTAACCCTAAACATAACCTTAACCGTAAGCCTCATTCTAAAGCTAAATCTAATCATAACCCTAACTCTAACCCTACCCCTAAACAAGACCCTAACCCTGACACTAACCCTAACCTAAGCATCCTTCTAACCCTAACTCTAACCCTAAACTTAACCCTAACACTCATACTAACCCTAACCCTAACCCCTCATTCTAAATCTAAATCTAATCATAACCTTAACTCTAACCCTACCCCTAAACAAGACCCTAACCCTGACACTAACCCTAACCTAAGCATCCTTCAAACCCTAACTCTAACCCTAAACTTAACCCTAATACTAAACCTAACGCTAACCCGAACCCTAACCCTAAACCTAAACCTCATTCTAAAGCTAACTCTAACTATAACACTAACCCTAACACAAACTTAAACCAAACCCTAACCCTAAACCTAGTCCTCTATCTAACTGTAACTCTAACCCTAACCCTAACCCTAACCCTAACCCTAACCCTAACATTATTGCTATCCCTGAACCTAAACCTTAACCTAAGCCTAAGCCTAAGCCTAACCCTAACCCTAATGCTACCTCTACCCTAAACTTAACCCTAACCTTAACCCTAACCCTAAACTTTACCCTCATTCTAACCCTAACATTAACCCTAATCATAACCCTAACTTTAACCCTAACCTTAACCCTAACTCTGAAGGTAAACCTAATGCTAACCATAATCCTAACATAACCCTAACCCTAACACCAACAATAACCCTAAACCTCATAAGAACCCTGACCCTAACCCTACCCCTAACCCTCATTCTAAAGCTAATTCTAACCATAACCCTAACTCTAACCCTACACCTAACCCTCACCCTAACACTAAACCTAAACCTAACCTAACCCTCACTCTAACCCTAACTCTAATCCTAACCCTAACCCTCATCCTAACCCTAACCCTAACACTAAACCTCATCCTAACCCTAACCATGACCCTAACCATAACCCTAACCATAACGCTAATTCTAACCCTAAAACTGAAGCTAAACCTAAATCTAACCCTAAACCTAACCCTATCCCTAACCCTAACTCTAACCCTAAACTTAACCCTAACACTAAACCTAATGATAACCCTAACCATACGCCTAAACCTAACCCTCATTCTAACCCTAAATCTAACCCTAACCCTAAATCTAACCCTAACTTTAACCCTAATCCTCATAATAACCCTAACCCTAAATTAACCCTAGCCTTCATTTTAACACTAACTCTAACCTTAACCTAACCCTAATCGTAAACTTAACCATAACTCTAACCCTAACGATAACGCTAAAACTAACACTAACACTAACCCTACCCCTAACCCTCACCATATCCCTCACTCTAACCCTAACATAACCCTCAGTCTAACGCTAACTCTAACTCTAACCCTAACCCTAACCCTAACTCTAATCCTATCCCTAAACCTAAACCTTAACCTAAGCCTAACTCTAACCCCAGCCCTAACCCTAATCATACCTCTAGCCTAACCCTAACACTAAACCTAAACCTCATCCTAACTATAAACCTAACACTGAACCATGCACTCATCCTAACCCTAAACATAATCATAACACTAACCCTAACTCTGAACCTAAATCTAACCCTAAAGCTAAAGTAAACCCTAACCCTGAACCTAAACCTAACCTAAACACTAACGCTAAACCTAACCTTAAACCTAACCCTAACACTAAACCTTACACTAACCCTAACCCTCATCCTAACCCTAGCCCAAGCCCTCATTTTAACCCGAACTCTAACCCTAAACCAAACCCTCATTTTAAAGCTAACTCTAACCATAACCTTAACTCTAAACCTAAACCTAACACATATCATAAACTTAACCCTAACCCTAACCCTAAACCTAACCCTTACCCTGATCCTAACCCTAACCCTAACCCTAATCGCAACCCTAACCCTAACCCTAACCCTAACCCTAACCCTAACCCTAAACCCTAACACTAACACTTACCCTGATCCTAACCCTAACCATAACCCTAAACTTAACTTTAACCCTAAACCTAACGTTAACCCTAAACCAAACCCTAAACCTAACACTTTCCCTAACCCTAAACCTAACCCTAACTCTAAACCTAACCCTAAATCTAACGGTAAACCTAACCATAACCCTAACCCTAACCCTAATCCTAACCCTAATTCTAACCCTAAACCTAAAGTTAAACCTAAACCTAACCCTAAAACCTAACGCTAACCATAACCCTAACCCTAAACCTAACCCTCATTCTAACCCTAACCCTCATTCTAACCCTAACTCTAACCTTAACCCTAAACCTAACCCTAACTCTAAACCTGACCCTCATACTAACCCTAACCATAGCACTATATTTAGCCCTCATTTTAACCCTAACTCTAACCCTAAACCTAACCTTAATCATAAACTTAACCCTAACCCTAACCTTAACGATAACCCTAAAACTAACCCTATCCCTAACCCTAACCCTAAGCCTAACCCTCATTATAAACCTAACTCTAACCCTAAACCTAACCCTAAGTCTTACTCTAACCCTCATCATAACTCTAACCCTAACTTAACGCTAACCCTAAACCTAACCCTAAACCTAACCAACATTCTAACCCTAACTCTAAGCCTAAACCTCATTCTAAAGCTAACTCTAACCATAGCCCTAACTCTAACTGAAACCCTCATCCTGCCCTAACCGTAACCCTAACCCTCATTATAAAGCTAACTCTAAATATAACCCTAAATCTAAAACTAAACCTAACCCTAATCGTAAATTTAACCTTAACCCTAACCCTAACCCTATCCCTTACTCTAACCCTAAACCTAAACCTAACACTAACCCTCATTCTAAAGCTAACTCTAACTTAACCCTAACTCTCAACCTAAGCCTAACCCTACTCATAACCCTAACCATAACCCTAACCCAAAACCCTAACTCTAACCCTAAAGCTAAAGCTAACCCTAACCCTAAACCTAAACCTAACCTTATCCCCAACCCTAAACCTAACCCTAATTCTAAACCTAACCCTAAAACTAAGGCTAACCCTAACCCTAACCCTAAACCTAACCATCATTCTACCCCTAAATCTAACTCTAACCCTAAACCTAACCCTAACTCTAACCTTAACCCTCATCCTAAACCTAACCCTAGCGCTATCCCTCATTTAAAACTGAACTCTAACCCTAAACCTAATGCTAACCCCAACTCTCACTCTAATCGCAAACCTAACCACAACCCTAACCCTAATTGCAAGACTAACCCTAACTCTAACCCTAATCCTAATCGCAACACAAAACCTAACCCTAACCCTTACCCTCACCCTAACCCAAACCCTAATCGCAAACCTAACCCTAACCCTAACCCTAATCGCAACACTAACCCTAACTTTAACCCTTACCCTAACCCTAACACTAAACCTAATACTAACCCTAAACCTAACCCTAACCCTCATTCTAACCCTAACTCTAACCCTAACCCTCACCCTAACCCTAAACCTAAACCTAACCCTCATTCTAACCCTAACTCTAACCCTAACCCTAACCCTAACTTTAACCCTAAACGTAACGCTAACCCTCACCCTAACCCTAACCCTCATCCTCACCCTGACCCTAACCCTCATCCTAACCCTAATCCTAACCCTCATTCTAATGCTAACTCTAACCATAACCGTAACTCTAACCCTAAACCTAACCCTAATCATAAACTTAACCCTAAATCTAAAACTAACCCTAATCATAACACTCATCCTAACACTAACCCTAACCATAACCCTAACCCTAACACTCATTCCAAAGCTAACTCTAACCATAACCCTAACCCTAACCCTAAGACTAAACCTCACCCACCTTCTAACCCTAACTCTAACCCTAACCATAACCTTAACCCTAATCCTCATCCTAACCCTGACACTATCCCTAATCCTAACCCTAACACTCATCCTATCTCTAAACCTAACCCTAACCCTCATTCTAAAGCTAACTCTAACCATAACCTTAAATCTAACCCTAACCCTAACCCTCATTCTGATCCTAACTCTAACCCTAAACCTAACCCTAACTCTAACCCTAACCCTCATCCTAACCCTAACCCTAGCCTTCATTTTAACCCTAACTCTAAACCTAAACCTAATTCTAACCCTAAACCTAACCCTAACCCTCATCCTAACCCTAATCCTAATCCTAACACTAACACTAACCCTAACCCCCATTCTAAAGCTAACTCTAACCATAACCCTAACTCTAAACCTAAACCGAACCCTAACCCTAACCGTAACCCTCATCCTAACCCTAAGCCTAACCCTAACCTTAACCCTCATTTTAACCCTAATTCTAAACCTCATCCTAACCCTCATCAAAACACTAACACTATCCCTAAACCCAACACTAACTCTAACCCTTAACCTTACTTTACCCTAACCCTAACCATAACCCTAACTCTAACCATAAAACTAAAGCTAACCCTAACCCTAACCCTTAACCGAGGCCTAACCTGAACCCTAACCCTAATCAGAACCCTAACCCTAACCCTAACCCTAACACTTACCCTAACCCTAACACTATCCTTAACCCTAACCCCAACACTCATCCTAAAACTAACACTGAGCCTAATCCTGACCCTCATCCTACCCTAAACCTAACCCTAACCCTAACCATAGCCCTATCCCTCATTTTAACCCTAACTCTAACCATGAACCTAAGACTAACACTAACCCTAACCTTAACCTCATCTGATCTCTATCCCTAACCCTAACCCTAACCCTCATTCTAAACCTAACTCTAACCATAACCCTAACTCTAACCCTAAACCTAAACCTATCCCTAACCCTAACACTAACCTTAACCCTAACAGTCATCCTAACCCTAACCCTATCCCTAACCCTAACCCTAACACTCATCCTAACCCTAATGCTAACCCTAACCCTCATCCTACCCTAAGCCTAACCCTAACCCTAACTTTAGCCCTAGCCCTTATTTTAACCCTAACTCTAACCCTAAACCTAAACCTAACCCTAACCCTATCCCTAACCTGAAACTCATCCTATCTCTAACCCTAACCCTTACGCTAACCCTCATTCTAAAGCTACCTCTAACCATTACCCTAACGCTAACCCTAAACCTAAACCGAACCGTAACCCTAAACCTAACCCTATCCCTAACCCTAACCCTAAACCTTAGGCTAACCCTTATCCTCATCCTAACCCTAAGCCTAACCCTAAACCTAACCCTAACTCTAACCCTAAACCTAAAGCTAATCCTAACCCGAACCATAAAACTAACCCTGTTTCTATCCCTGACCCTAACCCTAACCCTAACCCTAATAGTAACCCTAACCCTAAACGTAATCCTAACTGTAAACCTAACGCTAACTGTAACCCTAACCCTCATCCTAACCCTAACCCTAACCCTCATCCTAATCCTAATTCTAACCCTAACCCTAACCCTAAACTAACCCTAACCCTCATTCTAAAGTTAACTCTAACCATAACCCTACCTCTAAACCTAACCCTAACCCTAATCGTAACCCTAACTTTAACCCTAAACCTAACGCTAACCCTAACCCTAAACTTAACCCTAAACCTAACCCTCATTCTAACCCTAAATCTAACCCTAACCCTAACCCTAACTCTAATTCTAACCCTACTCCACATCCTAATCCTAACACTAGCCCTTGACCTCATTTTAACCCTAACTCTAACACTAAACCTAACTCTAACCCTAACCCTCATCCTAACCCTAAGCCTAAGTCTAACCCTCACCCTAATCCTCATCCTACCCTAAGCCTAACCCTAACCCTAACCCTAACCCCTAACCCTAACCCTAACCCTAACCCTAGCTCAACCCTAACCCTAACCCTAACTCTTTACCTTTTACCTAAATCTAACCCTAAAGGTAACACTAACCCTATCACAACACTAACCCATCCATAACCTTAACCCTAGAACACTCTTCACTCTAACCCTAGCAGAACACTAACCCTAACCCTATCCCTGACCCTAACCCTACAACTAACCTATCCCTACTCCTATGCTTACCACTACCGCTACCCCTGTTCCTGACCCTGAGCCTGAGCCTGACCCTAAATCTAACCCTATCACAACACTAACCCTACCATAACCATAACCCTAGAACAACCTTAACTCCAAACCTTACACAACCCTAACGCTAACCTTGACCCTAACCCTAACATTATCACAAACCTAACCCTAACCATAGCCTTAACACCAGCACAACCGTGAACCTAACCATAACCCTAGGAGAACCCTAACCCTAACTCTAAGTTTAACCCTAGCACAACCCTAATCCTAACTCTAATTCTAGCACAACCTTTAGCCTAACCCTAACCTTAATCCTAACCCAAGCAAAACCCTAACACTAACCTGTACCCTAGTACAACCCTAACCTTAAATCTACCACAACCCTAAACCTAACCCTAAAGCAATCCCTAACCCTAATCCTTGCATAAGCCTAAGCATAACCCTAACCCTGATATAACCCAAACCCTAATCCTAACAGTAGCACAACAATAACTCTAACCCTATCATAACCCTATCCATTACTCTAACGCTAGCAAAACCATAACAGTAACATTGTCACTAACCCTAGCACAACCCTAACATTAAAACCTAATTCTATGCCTACCCCTATCACAACCTTGACCATAACTCTAACCCTAGCAAAATCCTAAGTATAACACTATCCCTAAACCTACCACAACCATAATATTAAAACCTAACCCTATGCCAACCACTAATACTAGCACAACCTTAATACTAGGCATAACCTTAAGACTAACCCTAACTGAAAACCTAATCCTAACACAACACTAAACAACCCTAGCACACACCCTAAGACTAACACAAAACACCTAACAATGTTTCTGAACTAAGTTTAGAAAAAAAGAGAAAAGTGATATGTCTCACATAGTAGAGAAGAGCACATGAACACATGACAGTAGAGAAGAGCACATGATAAGAACTGAAACAAAAAACAGAGTTGAGAAATACAGGGTTTTTCTATATAGGTTTGGTAGATACACATGGAGAGACAGACAGAGAGAGAGAGGAGAAAGAAAGAAAGAAAGAAAGAAAGAAAGAAAGAAAGAAAGAAAGAAAGAAAGAAAGAGAGAGAAAGAGAGAGAGAAAGAAAGAGAAAGAAAGAAAGAAAGAAAGAAAGAGGAAGAGAGAAAAAGAAAGAAAGAAAGAGCAAGAGAGAAAGAGAAAGAAAGAAAGAAAGAGAGAAAGAAAGAAAGAAAGAAAGAAAGAAAGAAAGAAAGAAAGAGGAAGGAAGGAAAAAAGGAAGGAAGAAAAAAAGAAGGAAGGAAGGAAACTTTTTTTTCACTAAATGTAACTAATTATTAGTGTAACCTTAAAATTGAATGGAAGGCAGATAAGTATGCAGCAATCACCATCCAGCTATCTTGCACTTAATATCGTATCCAATTCACAGACAGCAAGCAGCAAGCTAACTATCTTTGTTTCAGGGCCAGACTGGTCTCCAGAACCAGTGGCAGGACAGCCACGCCTGTTACAAAGAAACCCTATCTAGAGAGAGGAAAAAAAAAACCTTGATTTTTTTTAAATTTCTTGTTACCTTGTTTAATTTTAAAATATAGCTAACTCTCTGTCTCTCACAGACAGAAAAAGCAGAAAAGTGCTATATCTAGCTTAGGAGAGAAGAGCACATGAATGTGTTTCCAAGGTAAGAACAGAAAGTCAAAGCACAGCATTTCGAACAAAGTCCAGGGAAGTATGTAACAGTGTTTCTGAGCTATGCTGAGAAGAAACAGAAAAGTGATCTATCTGGCATAGTACAGAAGAACACATAAAACGTCTCTCCAAGGTAAGAACATAAAACGTCTCTCCAAGGTAAGAACATAAAACGTCTCTCCAAGGTAAGAACATAAAACGTCTCTCCAAGGTAAGAACATAAAACGTCTCTCCAAGGTAAGAACGGAAAGGCATAGCACAGCGTTGCGAACTAAGTACAGGAAAATATGTAACAGTGTTTCTGAACTCAGTTGAGAAGAAAACAGAGAAGTGATGTGGCTATAATGTGAACCGATTCCCTCTTCTGGCAGATGTAAATGCAGATACAACACTCGTATACATAGAATAAATAAATCTTTTAAAAATTAAAAAATAATGTATCACGGATGCTAGCAACCTAGAGTACTAAACTCGATGAAACTTGCAATCGCTAGAGATGGAGAAGATGAAGTGGTCCACGCACACGATCACTTACGCAGAAAGACGACTCGATGAAAAGGAAAGGGAAAAACTTTTGGGTTAACGTTTCATCTTTCAGGGCCTGGAGAGATGGCTCCATGCTTAAGAGCGCTGTCGGATCCTCCAAACGGACCCAGGTTCAATTCCCATGACCCACCTGGCAGCTCACAAGTGTCTGTAACGCCAGTTCCAAGGGATCTGACACCTTCACACTAACGCACATAAAATATGAATTAAATAAATTAAAACACACACACACACACACACACACACAGCCATGCATGTATCAAGGAAACCCTGTGTGAAGAGGAAAAGAACCCCCCCCCAAACAGAAACAAAACCAACCAAACAAAAAAAATTTCAAAGCTTCTTTGTTTTTAGTTTCTTGTTATCTTATTGTCCATTCAATTTAATTTTAAAATATAGTTCTCTGACTCTCTGTCTCTGTCTCTCTCTCTTTCTCTGTCTGTCTCTGTGTCTCTCACAGACACACATACACAGAGAAACAGATAGAGAGAAAGAGAAAGAGAGAGAGAGAGAGAGAGAGAGAGAGAGAGAGAGAGAGGACATGAACACTTTCCAAACATCTGTTTAATAAATATTCACACATCGATAACCTTGTAAGAACATCTCTTGTTAAAAGCACCGTGAATGCTAAAGAATGTGTCTTTTCGTCTGCCTAAGTGTGTTAACATTTCTGCGAGAAACGATCAACTCCAAGAAGACACCTAACTTTTCTTTAAGGTGTTTTCACACACACACATCTTTGAACATGTCGGTACACTATTGTACAGCTGATCCTGAACGCACTTTCCAAACATTTGTTATATTACCACTTATAGAAACCAAAGCACGTGGGATATGGTGGCAATGTTACTCCTGGCCACGGTGGGTGGTTTTCTAGCAATGAATCACATTGAATGTCGGCAGAAAGCAAAGAAAGCCTTTTCACCAAAGCTCAGTATGCACACAAAACACTTGTTTGGGGTGTCCGGATGCATCAGTGAACTTGTTAGGTGTCTTGCATGGATGAAATCACTCACTCCTGTGTGAAAGCAGAGTGAATACAGCCGCGTATCAGGATGACATGATGAAAAGGAAAGAGAATAACAAAGAGAGCTCCATGCCATTCACTCCTCATGATTCGTTTATTTTATTCATGCACTTACTCATTTACTTAGTTACTTAGTTTTTTGATTGTTGGTTTTTTTTGTTTTTGTTTTTGTTTTTGTTTTTGTTTTTTTTCTGGCTAGTTGAAACAAGGTTTCCCGAGAAAGGATACCATCTGCAAAGTAGGCTTAAAACCCAGGGATCTGCCTGCCTCTGCCTTCAGGGTGCTGGGCCTAAAGGAATGTACCACCACACCCAGCTTGTCTTCCTTGTATTTCTCTAATTCCAGGAAGGCATCTTTTTCTTCTTCTGGTTTATACTCTTTATCGTATATTTAGTTCAATTTACAAAAATTTCTCTCTCTCTCTCTCACCTCTGTGGTGTGTGTTTGAGAGAGAGAGAGAGAGAGAGAGAGAGATCTCTATGTGTGATGTGTCTTTCTTTTCTTTCTCTCCCCCAACCCTTGCTTCACTGCATAGAATAAAACAAACAAGCAAACAAAAAGCATGAAAACAAAACAGCAGAAGCAGGCCTTCTCTTTGTTTCAAGGCCAGACTGGTCTCCAGAGTGAGCGGCAGGGCAGCCACCCCTATCTGGAGAGAAAAAATATATATAAACTAAAACAAAACAAACAAAAAAACAAAAAACCAAAGCTTGTTTGTTTTTAATTTCTTGTTACCTTATTTAATTTTAAAATATAGCTAGCTTTCTGTCTCTCTCTCACACACACACACACACACACACACACACACACACACACACATATATATAGAGAGAGATGTGATGTAGAGAGAGAATTTATCTCAAATAAATAAATAACTAGATAATAAATAACCAAACAAATAATAAACAAACAAACAAAAAAATTCAGGGGCTGGAGAAATGGCTCAGTGGTTAAGAGCACACGGTCTGCTCTTCTCAAGGTCCCACACTTAACTCCCAGTCCTTACATGGCAGCTCAGGACCTTCAGTTCCAGGTCTTCTGATACCCTCATATCCACGCACATGAAATAAAGACCAATAAGTAAACAAACTCAGAAAGAACTAGAGAAGTCTCCAAGGGGTGAGAAAAACTGTGCCGAGGCATCTACTCGGTATGAAAGACAGCCAATACAGAGAGACATCGTCTCAAAAAACTTGTGTCAACCAAACAAGAAATGAAATTAAAACATAGGCCGGGCATGGTAGCGCATGACTGTCATCCCAGGACTCGGGGAGTCAGAGAGAGGCAAGTGAATCTCTCTGAGTTCCAGGCCAGCCTGGTGTACAAAACCAAGGCTACCAAGGCTGGAAACAAACAAACAAACAAACAAAACAGAAAAAAACAAAACAACAAATAAACAAATGACTGGGTGAATGGATAAATAAACAAAACAAGCAAACACACACAAACACACACATACACACACACACACCACATTGAATTAGAGTCTGTGCTGGTGGTGGCAGTACAGGCCTGCACATTACCTACCTCTCCGAACAAATTCTAACTCTAAATGTGAAACTTACACACTGGGGCTGTAAGTATACTGGCAGGAAGACAGGCAGGTTGGCAGGCAAAACAAAAACACACACAATATAAATAATACAGTCAAAATCAACCAAGAAATGAGGGCGGGGGCTATGGCTGGGATACAAAGTAAATAACCTGTGATTAATATTTTAAAAAATTAAAAATAATATTAAAAAAAACAACAACCAAGCAAGAACAATTCATCAACAAGCTAGAGGGAGAGACAAGAAGGCTGACAGCCAACTGGTTCAGCACCATTGCACAGACCCAGGACTTGGGATCGGGGTCAGGAGAAAAAACAAAAAACCAAACAACAACAACAACAACAACAACAACAAAAACAACAACAACAAAGCAGAAACAGAATTTTGCTTTCTCTTTGTTTCAGGGTCAAACTGGTCTCCAGAGAGAGTGGCAGGATAGCCACTGCATGCAAAACAAAAACCCAAACCAGAAAGAAAAGGAAAGGAAAAAGAAGAGGAAGAGTCCAGTCCGGTCTCCGGAGTGAGTTCCAGCACTACACAGGGACACCATTTACTGCAAAGGAAAAGAAAACCAAACAAAACAGACTTCTAGCACTTGGGGCCTCAGATGCCAGTCAACCAACCTCTGGGTCTGAGCCCATCCTAGTCTACAGAGTGAGTTCCAGACAACCCTATCTGAAGAGAAAAAGAAAACCTAAAAAACAAAACCAAAACAACTTGTTTGTTTTTAATTCGTTACCTTCTTTAATTTTAAAATATAGCTCTCTGTCTCTGTTTTTCTCTCTCTCTGTCTGTCTCTCTGTCTCTCACAGACATACAAAGAGAGAGAGAGAGAGATTATGAAGAAAGAGTTTATCTCAAATAAATAACTAGATAATACATAACTGAACAAATAATAAGTAAATAAATTTGGGGGCTCAGTGGTTGAGAGTACACACACCTAAAATAAAAACCGATAAGTAAATCAATTTAAAAAGAACTAGAGATATCTTCAAGGCATGAGAAAAACTGTGCCGAGGCATCTACTCGGTATGAAAGACAGCCAATACAGAGAGACACCCTCTCAAAATCTTGTGTCAACCAAACAAGAAATAAAAATAAAACATAAGCCTGGCATGGTAGCGCAAGCAATCAAACAAACAAACAAACTGAAAAACATATTGTCATGACAGGGCAAACCTAAGTCTGCAATGAACTGATGAATCACTCATGTTAATTTTAATTTTCATTATTTGTCATTAAAACATAAAATGAAAAATATAATTGATTGTGCTGGAACAACACCTATTTTATTATTATTATTATTATTATTATTATTATTATTATTATTATTATTTGACTGGCCTCTGCCTCCCAAGTGCCTGCATCCTGGTTTTGTTTGTTTGTTTGTTTGCTTCCTGTGCATTCAAGGGGTAGGGTGGGGTGGGGTGGGGTGGGGGGTGTCAGGGGAGCGGGTGCTTCTTCCCTGCCTGCCTGCCTGCCTGCCTCCCTCCCTGCCTGCCTTCCTGCCTCCCTCCCTGCCTGCCTGCCTGCCTGCCTGCCTGCCTGCCTGCCTGCCTGCCTGCCTGCCTGCCTGCCTGCCACCCTGCCTGCCTGCCTCCCTGCCTGCCTGCCTGCCTGCCACCCTGCCTGCCTGCCTGCCTGCCTGCCTGCCAGGGGCGGTGCGGCTAGCGCCTCAGAGGATGGCCAGGGGACAGAGGCCAGGCAGGGTGAGTGAGCTTTGAGCGAGTGGCCAGCGCGGCCAGCGCGGGCAGCGCAACTCGTCTGAGGTCACTTGACTCACACAGCAGCAGCCAGCTTCGGGCCACAGCAGAGCGCACAGCAGAGCGCACAGCCCGCGCAGCAAGTGCTGGCGGGAAGGAGACGGGAGCAACAAAAGTAAACTTTTCCGAACTCCAAATCGTTTCCTAAGATTTTCTACGTCAGAGCCACTGACAAAAAGCACAGTTACCTAGCGTCGCTAAACAATCTATTGCCAGAGGCCAACCATTTCCAGCACCTAGGGAAAAACCAAAACCCGAACCAAGCAAAGACAAAATTCCAGCACTTGAGAGGCAGAGGCAGGCGAATCTCTTAGTGTGTGTCCAGCCTGGCCCATAGTTTCATCTGTATGCTCATGATGAGTTCAAAGCAGAAGTTTATAATCTTTTCATTTCAATTTTTTTGTTTTGTTTTGTTTTGGCTCATTTGAGATGGGGTTTCTCTGTGTAGGTTTGGTAGACACACACGCAGAGCGGGAGAGAAGAAAGAGAGAGGGGGGAGGAAGGAAGGAGGTTCTCTCTCTACCATTCTAAATTGGCTTATTTGAAAGAGAGAGAGAAAGAGAAAGGAAGGAAGGAAGGAAGGAAGGAAGGAAGGAAGGAAGGAAGGAAAGTTTTTTTTTCCACAAAATGTAACTAAATTTTAGTGTAAGCTTAAAATCAAATGGATGACAGATAAGTACGCGCCGATCACCGTCCAGCTGTCTTGTACTTAATATCATGGAAAAAAGGAAGGAAGGAAGGAAGGAAGGAAGGAAGGAAGGAAGGAAGGAAGGAAGGAAGGAAGGTTGAACTCCAGGGCTGGGGAGAGAGAGAGAAAAAGAGCAGTATAGTCTAAATTTGCTAAATTCCTAAATTTGCTCAACTGTTGACCACATGGCATCTTTGAAATGGTGAACACTTTTGTATCTCAATGTGACTGCACTTTCCAAACACCCGTTAATAAATAGAAAGAAAGAAAGAAAGAAAGAAAGAAAGAAAGAAAGAAAGAGAAAGAAAGAAAGCTCCTCGCTCAACTAGTAAGAGTGTGTGAACTTCAAATTGTTCCCTAAGATTTTCCCTAACCTTGCTAAACAATCTATTGCCAGAGGCCAACCATCTTCCAGCAGACAAGGCAGGTCTCAGAGTCAGGGATGACCTGATGATGGCGGCTGCTGCTACTTGGGGCTGCTGGTTGTGGCAAAAAAAAAGAAAGAAAGAAAGAAAGAAAGAAAGAGAGAGAGAGAGAGAGAGAGAGAGAGAAAGAAAGAAAGAAAGAAAGAAAGAAAGAAAGAAAGAAAACCTCTTTATATAATTTAATTTAACTCTTAAACTTCCATGGGCTTCTGGTTGTGGAGAGAGCCTCTAAAGGAAAAGAGTTAGAGGGAACTGAACCCTGGATTCTCAGATTCAGGGTCAAGAGAGGGTGGTGGCAGCCAGGCAGGAGACATGGGGGAGAGGGGTGTTTAATCCTGCTCTATGTCTATATCCCTAGCGTACTTTCAGATTGTCATGGTATCTCTCTCTTTTAAAAATCAGAGTAAAGAGCGACACCAAACCTCTGTGATGGTTTGTTTCTACAGAGTGAGAGGGTTTTTTGTGTTTGTTTGTTTGTTTGTTTGTTTTGTTTTAATGTCAAAGTTTTTCTAAAATACAGGTGTCTGTCTCGTATGGGTAGCCATATATTCTTTGTTTCGATATTCATATGATCTCTCTCATCGTATCCTCATCCTTGGACTAAAGCTAGAAGGAATGCATGTCCTTGATCTTTAATTTGTTTCATCTCCCTTTGGCGCTCGGCATTTGGAGTTTTGAAGAGCTCCCAGCAGTCCATCTTCCCCCAAGCCCCCTTCCCCCAGGAAGGTGTTCAAATTGCTGGAATGAAGTCAGAAACTCTTTTAAAAATCATGATCAGTCAGGCTTCTTTTCTTTCCTCTTTCCTTTTTCATCTTCAAAATAATTGACAGATAATCTGCAATAAGCCCAGCCAGGAGAGCAAGGGGGGAGGGGGAAGGGACCTCCAGCTCACTCACTGCTCAGCTCAGCGGCACACCCTATATTGGTGGTGTGTTAAACCGGTGGGGCCACATTCCAGGAATTCTAAAGAACTTTGTGGTTCCTCTCCCAGGGGACAGAAGGGACAACTCTTTTTGTTTGTTTGTTTGTTCGTTTTGTTTTGTTTTGGGGGGGGGGACAACTCTTAGTTGTGTATTAATGAGAGGAAACTGTTCCTTGAATCACCCCACCCCACTTTCTTCGGTGCACCGGAGGAGACAGGGTTTCTCTGTGGAATCGTTTCCACTGCCCCAGAACTCAGTCGGTAGACCAGGTTGGCCTTAGAGATCTGCCTGCTTCCGCCTCTCCAGTAGCGCTGTGACTAAAACCATAAACCACCCCACTCAGGTGGATTTCCCTCTTTTTTTTTTTAACTTTCATTTTACCCGTGGGTTCACCCAGACCATAATAAAAATACTGGATGGGACCAAAGGCCCAGGCCAAGAAAAAGGAAAGAGGAAAGAAAAGAAGCCAGGCAAGGTTGTTAGGAAATATTAGGAAATGTACAAAATGTAGAGGTTACACGCGGGTCCACAAATCACACCACGAGATCTGTTCCACGCGGGAGGTTTGTTAGGGAAGGGGGTTACAGAGAGGGAGAGAGGGAGAGAGAAAGGGACAGAGAGACAGACAGAGAGAGAGAGACAGAGCCAGAGAGAGAAAGAGGAAGGAAGAGAGAGAGAGAGAGAAGGAGGAGGGGAGGGTCTCTTATAGGGTGACCCAGGTACATGCGCAGATAGCTTTAGGTGTCTTCACAACTGCATGATAACTGGTCTATAAAGTCCCTTGGGGCTGGCCATAGGAGTGCCTGCTTACTGATCCTAACAAAGGTGGCGCACGCCTTTTATGCCAGCATAGACAGCCTGTTTTTTTGTTTGTTTAATAAAATTTTTATTTTTATATTAGTTACAGTTTATTCACTTTGTAGCCCTCTCCCTCGTCCCCTCCCAATCCCATCTCATCAGGGCTCTCTGCATTGCCCTCCTCTGTGGCCTGGCAGGGCTGCTACCCCCAAGTGAGTTCATGTCAGAGACATTCCCTGTTCCACTTACTAAGGAACCCACTTGGAGAGGGAGAAAGGCGGGCAGGCAGGCAGGCAGGCAGGCAGGCAGGCAGGCAGGCAGAATAGTATTTTCTCTATACACAAGCAATCCCAATTTGCTTTATTAATGAAATTAAGAAAAGTACACAGTACTACCTTTAAAGACCTCTTTCAAATGCCTCTTTGCGTGCCTGCTTTTAAATATTTAAGGGGGGGGGGGAATGAATCCGGGCCATGCAATAAGTCTAGGCCAGATTGGGCCCCAGCTCTGAGAGGGAAAATCGAGAGACAAACCCCGTATATCTCTGACCCAGAAATTATCTCAAAATGACAACCACCAGAGAAGGAAATACTGTTTTTCTCCAGCGGACTCTCACTGGGTATAATATAAACCATACCTTAGAGCAGGCAGGCCCGGGGCAAATTTTGGGTGGGTGGAGAGGATCAAGGAGGAGTTTGGGGTAATGGGAACACCCCCAACAAATAACACAGCTGAACTTTGCTGACTCTGTTTCTTTTCTGCATAACCAACCACTCACTCCCAGCTGGCTAGTGTGTAATTGTGTCCCAGCTGGACAAAGGGGATCCCAAAAGGGGGAGCCGCCTATATGGTTATGAGACGCCATCCTCCATACTAGGTAGATTTTCCAGCAGAGCTAGTCTCAGGAGGCTCCTGCCAGTCAGTCTTCTTGGAAACCCCAGGCAATTCTTGCAATTTACAGTTTCATCAGTCCCTGGGGTGTGCTTGGTTAAAACCAGAAAATCAAAGATGAGAAAGGTGTGTGTGTGTGTGTGTGTGTGTGTGTGTTGAAGGGGTGGAGACCATAATTTCTGCTCAAGCTTTTTTTTTCTCTTATTTTTATTTATCTATTCTCCCCCCCCCCCCATGAGGACCAAACTCAGGACCTTTCGCTTGCTAAGCAGGCGATCTACCTACCACGGAGCTAAATCCCGAACCCCAAATAATTTATTTATTTATACTTTTATTTTATGTGTCCGATCACCTAGATAGAACTGAAGTTACAGGCGAGCTGCCATGTGGGGTGTGGGTTCTGGAAAATGAACCTGAGTCCTTTGGAAGAGTACCCAGTGCTATTAACCACTGAGCCATCCCCTCCAGTCCCTCTAGTCAAGCTTTCCCTAGACATTAAATACATTAAATATCAGTTTAAAATGTCGAACCGGAGCCGGGCGTGGCGGTGTACGCCTGCCTGAGAGGCAGAGGCAGTTTGGAGAGCCTGTCTCTCCACTGGGAAAGAAGACTCCTCTCCCTCCCCATCCGCCCTACCGCTCTCCCCCTCCCCTCCCCCTTCCTCCCCACCCTGACCCACCCACCGACCCCCTTCCCCGCAGCCCGCCCCAAATCTCAAGGAGGGAAACTGTGAAGGCCGATCCGATCCTTTAGCTGTGAAAAGTCACCCTCAGATTTGTTCAGGGAGCAGTGGATAGTAACCATTATCCAGTCTGCAAACACAGAGGGGGAGAAAAATGCCTCGACTCTACACTCCCAGAAGAGCAATGGTCAAGGGGCACCCACCTTACAGGCAGGTCACAACCTTCTGTAACTCCAGTTTTAGGGAAGCTGACACTCTCACATATGGAGGCAGAATACCAGTTACATAAAATAGAATAATCGGGGAGGGGGGACATATAAAAAGAACTTACAGCCTTCCTCAGAGGGCTCAATTTGAATTTGCCCGAAGAAGACTAGAGAGAGTAATCAGAGGTTCTTCTAAGAAGCCCAAGTAAGTCTTGAAGGTCATTTGCAGATCTTCAACTGGAGAACTGGAGTGAGTTTTAAAACAAATCATAGTGGAAAAACAGCACCACCACCACCACCACCAAAAAAAAAAAAAAAAAGAAAAAGAAAAAAAGAAAGAAAGGAAAAAAGAAAAACAAAACAAAACAAACAAAACCCTAGGAATCTTGCACCTGCCTGAAGAGTATGCCAGCTGTTTTTCCAGTTCCAAGCTCTCTCTCTCTCTCTCTCTCTCTCTCTCACACACACACACACACACACACACACGAGTGGGCAGTGGTAAAAATTAATCAATCAAGGGAATTTTAGCTCACAGAGAGAAACATAAGTCAATAAACAACTTGAAACTTCGTAGTCATTCATTTATTTATTGTAATTGAGTGTAAAGTAAAGGGGGGGGCTCAGGTGGGCTGGGAAGCAGGTAGAGTACCACCTGTGGGTCAAGAGGAAGAGGAAGGAAGGGCCATCTTCTTCTGCTGGAAAGAGGTAGTCTTTTCTTTTGTTTGTCTGTGTGATTGATTCCCGCCTCGAGAAGGAGGGCAGTCAGTCCAGCTGTGCCAGGGCATATCAGTCCCACGCCTCAAACTCCTCTTTCTGGCCGTGCCTTTGATTCTCGCCTCCGTCCTGTCCTGTTAGCCAGGGTGGTCAGGGAACCCTGCATGGATAGCAAAAAGAAAGCATGTCAAGCCGAGCGGGGACGGCGGTGGGTTGTGGGAGTGGGGAGGAGTCCATTACGTTTGGCCCGGCAAAGCAGAGCAGAGCAGAGCAGAGCAGATTGCTCTATTTGAAAGAACGATTCAGATTCAAATTTTTAGGGATGGGCTTCCCAATGCCCAACTCCTCCGTGTGCCCTCCCGCCCCCCACCCCCCACCCCCGTTTCCCCGGCTCTGGCAGACAGTGTGCAGGCAGGCTGATAAGGGCCAATCGCACACACCTAGCAAGCGAGCAAGCACCGCCGCACACTGTTATGACGGCGGGGAGAGGAAAAAGAGAAAGGTAACATGCTCAACCTTTACCTAGACATTACATATCAATTAAAAAAATATCAAAATGGAGCAGGCAGGCAGATCTCTGAGTCTGGGATAGGGAAGGAGGGAAGGAGGGAAGGAAGGAAAGAAGGAAGGAAGAAGGAAGGAAGGAAGGAAGAAAGGAAGGAAGGAAGGAAAGAAGGAAGGAAGAAGGAAGGAAGGAAGGAAGGAAGGAAGGAAGGAAGGAAGGAAGGAAGGAAGGAAGGAAGGAAGGAGATAAATACACACTGGAGAGATGGCTCACAACAGTCTGTAATGGAGTTCTGGCGCCCTCTTCGGGTACATGCATGCAGGCACATTTAATCAGTCATTCATGTAAATTGGTCTACCTCAAAAAAAAAGTATAGAAAAGAGGCATTTTATTTTTTAAAAAAAAGAAAACTGGTCGATCTCACATACATACCTGCGTGTTTATGTAGATTAAAAAAAAAAACAAAGGGTCGATCTCATGCATCTATTTATTTATTTATTTAAAAAGGATAGCTGGTCGATTTCACATATTTATTTATTTAGTTATTTTGAAAAGAGACAACTGGTCGACCTCGTGTGTGTGTGTATTATATATATATAATACATATATATGTACATATATATACATATATATATAAAAGTCCTGTGAGGGGAAAAAAAAAAAGTCCAGATCAACCTCCGTCCACACCAAAAGAGGATCAGGCCGCGCCGGAGACCCGTTCGGGAGTACTGGTCGACCTCCATCCTTGTTAGGGGAGGGAAAGGGAGGGAAAAAAATAACCCCGAGGCGCCCCTCTCGGGCCGAGCGCCGGCGAGACAAGAGAACAGGGAGAAGAACCGGGGTCTCCCTCTCCCCCCCCCCTCCGGAAAACTAGCGCATCTCCGACCTCGTCGCCAACACTTCACGCTCGGCTTGGCCAGGGCCGGAGGGAGGGCGGCCGCGGCGGCGGCGGAGGCCGGGGGCGCGCCCTTCCCCGGAGGTGGGGGGGGAACCGCGGAAGGAGCCGTGGTCGGGAGACGGAGACCTACCGGCCGAGCGAGCGAGCGAACAAGCGATGCGGGACTGCCCGCCGCCCACCCAGCCGAGCCGAGAAGGCGAGCGCCAAACCCTTGTGTAGAGCGCGACTCTCAGGAGATCGCAGCGAGGTTGCTGCTCTGCTCGTTCGAAACCCGACCCAGAAGCAGGTCGTCTACGAACGGTTTAGCGCCAGGTTCCACACGAGTGCGTTAGCGTGCCTGGCGAGAGGCCCTTTCCGCGCACCCCGCTGCCCCGGACGAGTGGCTCTCCGCCCGGACCCCGGACCTGTTGGGGACCGACAGGTGTCCCCGGGCCGAGCGAGGCCCCTCGGCGCCGCCGCGTCCTTCCGCCCGGGCAGGATTCCGACCTAGAGGCGCTCAGTCACAATCCCACAGACGGTAGCTTCGCCCATCGGCTCCTCAGCCAAGCACAGACACCAAATGTCTGACCCTGCGGTTCCTCGGAAGAGCAGGATTACCATGGCAACGGCACATCATCAGTAGGGTAAAACTAACGTGTCTCACACGGTCTAAACCCAGCTCACGCTCCCTATTAGTGGGTGAACAAACCAACGCTCGGTGAATTCCTCTCCACAATGATAGGAAGAGCCGACATCGAAGGATCAAAAAGCGACGTCGCTCTGAACGCTTGAACGCTCTGAACGCTCTGAACGCTCTGAACGCTCTGAACGCTGCCACAAGCCAGTTATCCCTGTGGGAACTTTTCTGACACCTCCTGCTTAAAACCCAAAAGGTCAGAAGGACCGTGAGGCCCGGCTTTCACGGTCTGTGTTCGTACTGAAAAGCAAGATCAAGCGAGCTTCTGCCCTTCTGCTCCACGGGAGGTTTGTCCTCCCTGAGCTCGCCTTGGACACCTGCGTTACCGTCTGACAGGAGCACCGCCCCGTCCAACTCCCCCCCCCCCCCCGGCGCTGTCCCCGCCCCCGTCCAACTCCCCGCCTGGCGCTGTCCCCGGAGCACCGCCCCCGTCCAACTCCCTGCCTGGCGCTGTCCCCGGAGCGGGTCGCGCCTGCCCGCACGCTCGGGGCTCGCCCCCCCGCCTCACCGGGTCAGTGAAAAAACGATGAGAGTAGACCGAAATCTAAATACAAATCTAAATTTCACCGCGGGCCGCCCGACCCCGCCCCGCCCCCTCGCGGGGAACGGGGGACGCCGGGGGCTCCCACTTCTTCTACACCTCTCAGGTCCCTTCACCGCGCCAGACTAGAGTCAAGCTCAGCAGGGACTTCTTTCCCCGATTCCACCAAGCCCGTTCCCTTGGCTGTGGGTTCGCTGGAGAGTAGGTGGGGACAGTGGGAATCTCGTTCATCACTCACGCGCGCCACTAATCAGATGACGAGGCATTTGGCTACCTTAAGAGTCACAGTTCCTCCCGCCGGGTACCGCGCTTCACTGAATTCCCTCACTTTGACCTTCAGAGCACTGGGCAGAAATCACGTCGCGCCCACACCGCCGCGGGCCTTCGCGACTCTTTGTTTTAAGTCAACAGTCGGATTCCCTGGTCCGCGCCGGCTCTAAGTCGGCTGCCAGACGCCGGCCGCGGGGAAACCGGGGGAAGACCGGCGCCCGCCGCGCGGGGAAGAGAGCGAGGGGGGGCCCTCCCCACGCACACCCCCGCACCCCCACCCCGAGCGGGGCGCGCCGGGTGCGGCCGCGACGCCCGCCGCAGCTGGGGCGATCCCCGGGTGTCCGGCCCCCCACCCCCGACACCGGGAGGCCCGCGGGTTCCCCCGCCTCCGGCCCCCCCCCCGCGGGGTCGGACCCCCCCACCCCCGACACCGGGAGGCCCGCGGGTTCCCCCGCCTCCGGCCCCCCCCCGCGGGGTCGGACCCCCCCCACCCCCGACACCGGGAGGCCCGCGGGTTCCCCCGCCTCCGCCCCCCCCCCCCGCCGCCGAGACGACGAGGCCCCGCGCGCGGGGGAGAGTGGGGGCCCCGGACGTGAGAGGGGGCGCCCCGGCAGAGCCAGCCCTAGAGCCGACCCTTACCCGAAGTTCCGGAGCCGCTGGCCGACTCCCGCACCTACACTGTCCCACGCCAGAGGCTGCTCCCCTTGGAGACCTGCTGGGACACGGGTCCGGCAGGTGGGACTCACCCCCTCTCCCCGGATTTTCACGGGCGGCGAGGGCTCACCGGACGCCGCCGGAACCGCGACGCCTTCCACGGCTCGGGCCCTCTCTGGGGCGAACCAGCCGGGGGCGCCCTGCCCTCCACAGAGAGAGAACTCTCCCGCTCCCTCTCCCTCTCCCGCTCCCGCTCCCTCTCCCTCTCCCGCTCCCGCTCCCTCTCCCTCTCCCGCTCCCGCTCCCGCTCCCTCTCCCGCTCCCTCTCCCTCTCCCGCTCCCTCTCCCTCTCCCGCTCCCTCTCCATCTCCCGCTCCCTCTCCCCGCTCCCTCTCCCTCTCTCGCTCCCGCTCCAGCTCCCTCTCCCGCTCCCGCTCCCTCTCCCTCTCCCTCTCCCGCTCCCTCTCCCTCTCCCGCTCCCTCTCCCTCTCCATCTCCCGCTCCCTCTCCCCGCTCCCTCTCCCTCTCCCGCTCCCTCTCCCCGCTCCCTCTCCCTCTCCCTCTCCCCGCTCCCTCTCCCGCTCCCTCTCCCTCTCCCTCTCCCTCTCCCGCTCCCGCTCCCTCTCCCGCTCCCGATGCCATTGCCTCGGCCACTCTGGACTCGGGACCTGAACCGACTCAGCGGAGGCCTCGCCCTGCGGAACTGCGCTCGCCCATCGCTCAGGGCCGACTGACCCATGCTCAACTGCTGCTCACATGGAAGCTTCTCCACTTCGGCCTTCGAAGTTCTTGGTGGAACCTTTGCTGCTACCGCCACGGTCCGCACCTTGGCGGCTCCCCGGCCCCAGGCGTCCAGGCTCCCCGCAGCGGCCGCCTACGCTCCCGTGCCATCCATTTTCAGGGCTAGTTGATTCGGCAGCTGAGTTGTTACACACTCCTTAGCGGATTCCGACTTCCATGGCCACCGTCCTGCTGTCTATATGTTTGTTTGTTTGTTTTGTTAGTCTAAATTTGCTAAAGTCCTAAATTTGCTCAGCTGTTGACCACACGGCGTCTTTGCAGAGAAAAGGTGAACGCTTTTCTATCTCAATGTGACTGCACCTTCCACACATCTGTTTAATAAATAGTCATACACCTTGTTAGCGTCGGGAGAGTCGTACAAAAGCCAAAACCCACAAACCAAACCAAACAAAGATAAAATTCCAGCACGTGAGAGGCAGAGGCAGATGAATTAAAGAAAGAGGTTTTTTTTTTATTTCAATGTTTTTCTAAGAAACAGGTGTCTGTCTCCTATAGCTAGCCATATATTGTTTGTTTTTATATTCATTATGTGAATAGAGAATACAGTCTCTAGTCTATATTCTATGTAGAATTTCTACACATGAATACAGAACAGTCTACAGTGACTGCGCAAAGAAACCCTTAAGCACACAGAAAACCCAAACACCAAAATAAGCCAAGGCACCTTCATTAAGAGAAACCACAACACAAAACAAAACAAAACAAAACAAAACTAACCTAACTAAACTAAACTAAATTCCCACTGGGGAGGCAGAGGAAGGAAATCTCCAGCAAGCAGCTGACTCTAATTTCAGAAGATTTGCCCCTTTGTTGGCTTCTGAATGTACCAAGGCATGCACAGGGTTCACAGACAGGCAGCTAGTAAAAAAATTTATGTAATCTTGAGGGGCGTAGGAGAAGAGGGAGGGAGGGTGAGATTGGGAGGGGATGGGGTAGGGGGCTACAGTTGGGATACAAAGAGAATGAACTGTAATTAATAAAAATAAAATATTTTTTTAATCTTTGTAATCTTACCTTGTACATTTTGCTGGAAGATATCTTTGGTGAAAGTATTTCATGGTGAGCACAGTGAGACCTCTGCCTGCTCTTTCCAAGATTGCCTGCTGTTTCCATAAGCCTTCAGTTGACCTTGGAAGCAGATGATTCAGGACTCTTCACCGACTGATGATTTCCTTTGATGACATCTGTTGATAACATGACCTGAAAGGGAAAGCAGCTTTCAATGTGACTGTGTAGCCCCACCTTAGGCCAGGTGCATTTTCTTAATTTTCGGACAGTGCTTTAAAATGCCTCCTAGGCTGGGAGAAGTTTTACATGACTTTAAAACAATTAAAGAGGAAGGTGAAGAAGGCAGACCTCTGATTTGTTGTTGGCCTGATGTAGTTACTGATTTCATAGAATGCCAGGACTACACAGAAAGTGTTATGCTCAGATCTTAGGTCCCCAAAGACCACCAGGAGGAGAGCCTGACCACATATGCAAGAACAAAGAGCTTCATTAGGGCGTAAGCAGTCTCTGTTACTGACTTCAGCAAGGGCAAGCTTGTTACAAAGTGAATGCTAACTAACATAACTGACAGGGCGAGCTATCCACAGACCTCAAGAATGTGAGCCATTTCCCCTGCCCTGAAAGTTCTCCTACAAGGTGGGGCTGCCCAGAATAGATGCCCCACCCTGACATAAGATAATTTCCAGTTGTCAGTTATCTCCGGGCTGTTTCTTGGGTGGAGGATTTTATAGTCTTGTTCCTGGAATTGGTGACCTCTAGCCTAGATTTTCTTTTAAAGTCAGGCCTGGTCCAAGAATGGAGACAAAATAGATTTTATGTTGCCCTCTCAAAAGACCCTGTGTCAAAAAGAAAATTAAAAATAAAAAGGTACCTGGGCACCTGTGTTTATCCTCTGACCTTCACATACACACTAAGGAGTGCTCCCTGCACACAATAACTAAGTAATTAATTACACAAGGGGTCTCAGAGAAATGTGCTGACCATAGCCCTGAGCCATGTGTAAAGAATCCGGGAGTGGTGACACACGTGCCTGTGAACACAGAACCCTGGAGGCAGAGGTAGAGATCGAGGCAGGCTGTCTGCGTTCCAGGCAGTGCAAGTTCAAGGACCGCTAGAGCTGCACAAAACAAAACAGAACCCACCTCAAAAAACATGTGACAGCCAAACAGAAAAACAAATGAAAACAAAAGGTCCCAAGTCAATGAAATTTAAAATGGTGTTTTGGCAACCTCTTCTGGCCAATCTCTCCCTCTCTCTCTCTCTCTCTCTCTCTCTCTCTCTCTCCTCTCTCGGCATAGGATTTAATGGTCTCAAAGAGAAGTTCGATTGTGTTCAGAGATACTGGCCCCTGGCCAGGCTCTCTCTTTGGACTTCAATAGAAACGATGTATTGTCCTGGAACCATGGCCATGCACATGCGAAATTCCCCCCGCAGAAAAGGAACAAGACGGCTTGTAACTCTCCTGCGCAGCGCCCAGGATGACCGGCGAACAGGAGGCAGCCTGTCCTCCATAGGTCAAACAAATGCACTTCAGTCTATTCTTTCTATTATATTCTCAATGCTTCATATTCTCTAATTCCATCTATTGCATTCTGCTGGTGAGGTTTGCCTCTGAGGTTTCTATTTGAATTCTTACCTTTTTTTTTCTGCTCCATTTCCTGAAATTCCTTTGGTTTAGGTTTTCTTTATGTACTCTGTTTCAATTTTTAGGTCTTCAACTGTATTTTATTCATTTCCCTCCACAGTTTGTAGTTTCATAGATTTATTGAAAGGATCTCTTAATTTTCTCTTTAAGGACCTACATCATATTTGTAAAGGCTATTTTAAGGAAGGTCTTTTTTTCTTGTGCTTCAATCATGTTGGAACAGTCAGGGCTTTCTGTGGTACTGTTGACGGGCTCTGGCAGAGACACGTTGCCCTGGCTGGCATTGGTGGTGTCTTTATGCTGGCTTGTAGGCATCTGGGATTGGGAAGATTGTGATTCTAGGTGCTGCTGATAGCTGGTATCTGGTTTTATCTTTGTCATTTTGGAGCATTGTTCTTTGTTTTCTGTTTCCTCTCTGGATTTTAGGAGCATGTTTTTAGGTTGTATGTCATCTGGTAGAAAACTGGTAGACCCAGGTAAAATGAGACACACACAGAGAAAAACATAGAGAGAAAGAGAGACTGGAAAGGCCACAGCAGAAAGTCTGATATAGAGCTAGGGATGACACTGGGAGATTAGGCTTTGTGGAATGAGGGAAAGGTGAAGATTCAATTAGCATACTTAATTCCCTGGTTACATCAGAGGCCCCAAAGAAGCTGCTGCTTTTGTTTCATTAGGCCAATATGATGGGTATATGAAATTATCTTCTAATATGTGTGGCTCTGTGTATAGATTGTTGCTGTTGTTGGCTATAGTGAAAAGTCCACACAGTTGTTTTATCATTGACGCATGTATACTCTGGCATGTGCATACCCACATACACACAATATAACAAAAAATTAATTTTTTTAAAAAGACTTCTTTGAAGTATTTCAGATGACTTCACTTAAAAAGCTGGCTGCAGCCGGGCACAGTGGTGCACGCCTGTAATCCCAGTACTCTGGGAGGCTGAAGCAGGCAGATAGCTGTGAATTGGAGGCCAGCCTTGTCTAAAAGTCAGTACAGGACAGCCAAGGCTACACAGAAATTCTGTCTCAAACGCAAACAAACAAACAAATCGGGGCGCATATGAAAGGGTTAGACTTACTTTGTAACCTATATGTCTTCTAAAGCCTATAGTTTTGAGTTTTAGGTCCAGGTTAAGCTAAAGCCTCTTAGTACCTTTCCAGAGAGTGAAGGAATGTGACCCTATCTGTGAGGACAGATATAAAAAAAGGGCAAGCAAGCAATGACCTTCACTCAGCAAAAGAAGGACCAGACCCATGTCCTTGAGATAGCGTTTCTTAGCAACGAACCTAGACTTCTTCTGAGTAGCTTTTGACCTCCAGCCAAAAGTCTGTAGCCCCTAATCTTCAAGGATGAGCTAACCACCCCCACCTTCAATTGCAGCTGCATCCACACTTGGCAGGACTGGCCAAGCTTGAGCACCTAAGACTAGCCAATTTTCTTACTTTATAACTTCCTCATCCAATCCTAAATTGCCAAAACTGCAACTTCAAGTTTCCGAAATTTTTCTTTTAAAAACCTAAAGCCTTTGTCTCCCGGTGCCACTCTTTGCTGACCGGCAGGGGTGACCCCGGTGTACAATGGTTAATAAACCTCTTGCTTCTGCAATGAGTCTTAGTCTGGGGGAGTTTCTGGGAAGGGTGCGATTGAACTCCTGAGCTGTGAGACCCCAGGTCTTACACATACAATTCTCAACCATAGCGATAGGTATTTATACATATTCCTTCTCATTTTCATTTTATGATTACAATTGATTTGTTCATATCAATTACACACAAAAGACTGACATTCGTAAACTGTAGTGTTTACTGTTACAAAGCTATTACAGCTGACTTTGTTGGGGCACAGCTGCTGAAGTGCTTTGCTGTGATTTCTGTTTCTCAGGAAGATTCTAGGGATTGAGGACAGTGAGTTTGAAGCCAACCTTCATAATGAGCTCCAGGTAGCTTGGTCTATAAATGGAGACCTTTTCTGAAAAAATAAAAATAGGGACAGTAGAAATGGCTCATGGGTTAAGAGAACTTGCTGCTTATGAGTCAAGCATGTATGAATCTCTGTTACTCACAGGGACCCCAGTGCCTCAGACCAACTGAGGCTGGGAAGCCTTCCTGTCCAGGTGTGAATGTTGACAGAGTGCATAGAAAAAATGGGCTGCAACTTCCTCCTTGTGATGTTTATAGGCTGAGACTGCTCCCCTACACAGACCTCCCATGGAGACTAGTTAAACTCATACCTACAGGGGAGTCAACCCTGGCTCTTAACTCACAGAGACACCCTTACTCCCCTCAACTCCACCTTAGGTAGTTGATTATTGTACTCTGGAGACTCCTTCATGGATGATTCTGTGGCCTAGGTCAACACACTCCCTTACCCAGGTCAGTCATAGGATTCCCAAGTCACTGTGTGAGACCATGCAATGACCTGTCTCCATTGCTTTACTTGCTTTTTGTGACAACATACCAGATAGAAGGAACCTAAGAAGAAAAGCTCCATTGGGGACTATAGTTTCAGAAGGTCACACTTCATGGCAGGGAAGAAATGCAGTATCTTATTTGTGGTGTCTGGAATATGTGACAGCAGCTTGTTCAACTGGTGTAGAGCAGCTATTACAGAGCCAGAGATAACATATCCCCAAGAATCTGTCCCCAGTGGCTACCTCCTCTGGCTAGGCTTCTCAACATAGCACTACCAGTCTGTTACCAAGTTTTCAGACACTAAGCTTGTGTGGACATTTCACATTCAAACCATAAGAGCTTTGTTCTCATTTCTCAACCTTTTATCAGAATATACAATGTATGCAGAAACTTTTGTAAGACCTGGGGTCTCACAGCTCAGGAGTTTAATCGCGCCCTAACCAGAAACTCCCCCAGACCAAGACTCGTTGCAAAAGCAAGAGGTTTATTAACCATTGTACAACGGGGTCACCCCTGCTGGTCAGCAAAGAGTGGCACCGGGAGACAAAGGCTTTAGGTTTTTAAAAGAAAAATTGCGGGAAATTTGAAGTTGGAGTTTTGGCAATTTAGGATTGGATGAGGAAGCTATAAAGTAAAATAATTGGTTAGTCTTAGGTGCTCAAGCTTGGCCAGTCCTGCCAAGTGTGGATGCAGCTGCAATTGAAGGTGGGGGTGGTTAGCTCATCCTTGAAGATTAGGGCTGCGGGCTCTTGGCTGGAGGTCAAAAGCTACTCAGAAGAAGTCTAGGTTCGTTGCTAAGAAACGCTATCTCAAGGACAAGGGTCTGGTCCTCCTTTTGCTGAGTGAAGGTCATTGCCTGCTTGCCCCTTTTTTTATATCTGTCCTCACAGATAGGGTCACATTCCTTCACTCTCTGGAAAGGTACTAAGAGGCTTTAGCTTAACCTGGACCTAAAACTCAAAACTATAGGCTTTAGAAGACATATAGGTTACAAAGTAAGTCTAACCCTTTCACTTTGTGGGTTGAGCGTTCACATTTTGGTGTATTTGCAGAAGTTGAAACTTCTGGGTAGTCAGAAGCCAGACAGAAATATCATTCAGTTGTCACACATATCTCCTACAGCTGTGTCACCTGCAAGAGCAACCACTCGCCTGACTGCTCATACTCAAGATTGGCTGTCCAGGTTTGGCGGCTAGCATGGAACTATGTAGTGCTTATCCTTTGTGGCTGCCTCCCTCCCCTTATCCTTGCTTGAGGAACTCTCTCTTGAATTGTTGAATGTAACAGTACCTTGTAGATTTTTATTTCCATCTCTGTATTAGTCATGTTAACATCACTGTGACCGAAGTTCCAAACAGAAAACACTTAGGAGAGAGGAAATTGATTCTGGCTCACGCTTTCAGGGTATTTCAGCCTGAACAGTGAACACTGAAGTGAACACTGAACTGAACATTGGGTTAGGCCTGACGATATTTACGGCAATAAGAGCATGTGGCAGAGGCTCCTCACGGTACAAAAGACCAAGATGCAGAAAGGACAGTGGAGCCAATAGCCAGTCTGTAACTTTCCACGTCCCACTGCTAGTGAGCCACGGTCACCAATGAGACCCCACCTCCCAAATACTGCCACCAGCGGGGGAACAGCTATTCAGGGTATGAGCTGTACAGGGCAGTCAACTGTGTGACTGCAGCACATCCTCCTAGAGTTTCCTTCTGTGTGTTGAGCTAGATATGAGATTCACCAGTCACCGGAGGTGCTTGGGTTTTACTTTGGCAACCACTACGGAATCATCTTCCATAGTTGAGGCTCCTGAGGATTCTGCCCTACATCCTCACTAGTGTAAGCTTTGGCTCAGTGGTGTGCAGTATCACTCTTCTGTCTTATTTATATATCCCTCATGGCCCATCAACATGTGTATCTCACTGAACTTGACCGTGTTCACCTTTAAAATTATGATTAGGGAGGCAGCGGCAACCAGATCTCTGTGAGTTCAAGGCCACCCTGCTCTGCATATTGAGTTCCAGAAAAGCCAGGGTATGTAGATAGATCCTGTCTTTAAAAACTTAAAAAAAAATTTTTTTATGGGCCTGGGGTCACTCAGAGATTCAATGTGACCATATTTTAATAAGAGGCTTTTGGCACACAAAATGATAGAGACCAGGTCTGCACCTGAGAGCACTCCCAAGATGCAGCCCCTAGCCATATCAGCACAAGGAAAGTCAGACCCCACAAGATTACATGCATTTTGTCAATGTAGAGGCAGGGTCTAATTTTAATGTTATCTTAGTTAGGATTTCTATTGCTTCGACAAAACACTTTGGCTTACACTGCAGCTTTGCTGTTCAGCACTGCAGGAAGTCAGGATAGGGACTCCAAACAGGACTAGAATCCTGTAGGCAGGAGCTGATGCAGAGGCCATGTGGGGGTGCTGCTGGCTGGCTGGCTTCCCGTGACTTGCTCACCCTGCTTTATTATAAAACCCAGGATCACCAGTGTCAGTATTTATTTAGAAATGATACCACACACACAACAGATATGATATGAAGGAGAGTTATTGGATGGAGGGGGAGAGATAGAGAGGAAAAAGAAAAAGAAAGACATGGTGGGGACCCCAGGAAAACAAGGCAGAGAGAGCAAGAGAGGAAAGTAAGAGAGGAGGGAAGAGAGAGACTAGGTGGCAGGTTGGTCCTTTTATAGCTTGTGCATGCACAGCTGAGCTGAGCCTGCCACACACCTGGTGGGCGACACATGATGACATCATAGGTTACTAGGCAGCCCAGAAGCAGATTGCCTATATGCTGACAACCAGCCCAGGGATGGAACTATCCATAATAGGCTGGGTCCTCCCTCCCTGCTGGTCACTAATTGAGGAAAATGCTTTGGTCTATGGAGGCATTCCCTCCACTGCCGACTCTACCTTGTGCACCAGCCAGCACATATGTCTTGCAGCTATACTAGTCATTTAGCAGAGTAAAAAAAAAAAATTAATTACAAAAGCAGAAATAGCAGTTAGTCTTATGGCCTAGCTACCTCACAAGAACAGCAGATTTTACAAGATCAGTCAACTTAAGAATAGTCTTCAACATCTGAAAAAAAAAAAAAGAAGTAGGCTGCAAGAGAACAGTATACAATATAGGGGCCTTCATGTTCGAGCTCTCAAACATAGTCTAATCTTTAAATACAATGTTAACCATGACAAGATGAGATGAGAGGTCTCTCATCTGTGTTGATCATTTAGATGTACTCTTCTGTGAAATGCCTAAGCAAAGCCTATGTATTAGTCAGTGTTCTATAACATTACAGAAACTATAATAGAATGAGTATAGATATATGGATATTAAAAGGGGGAGTTATTAGAGTGGCTGTGGTCGTAGTAGTCCAATAATGTTTGTGTCCTGACGGAAAGGACCAGGAATGCAGGAGTTTGGTCTACAGCACAGGCTAGCTCAGCAGTTCTAATCTGGCAATGCAGTCCCTGGGAAATTCATGGAGGGCTGCATGCTCTGTGTTTCAATAGCCCACTGATGATTCAGAGTGTGCCTTTCAGCAAACACTTGACCAATCAAGGGTTAGTTAGAAATCTTTGCTTAGCGAGTCAAAATGATGTTGTTAGCTGGGTTCTTTTTGTTAGCACTCGTTGTTACCTGGGCAAACCTTGTTACTTGGACACTCCATGAAGTTCCTCTATTATCCCCTAGATCAGCACCAACCAATCAGTTTATGACAAGCTTGCTTCTGCTAAATTTGAACCAATCATGTAACTGTCAGAGTTGGAAAGTCTCTCTCAAACCACAAAAACCAAATTTTGCAGCTACTCAGGGTTCACTCCCTAATCCACTAAGTTGATGATGGGCTGGAGTCCCAGCTTTTTAATGCAAGAACAAAGAGCATGTATGTTCTTGCATATGTGCTCAATCTACTGGGGGTATTTGGGGTGTTTGGCATCTGGGCATAACAAGGTGCTCACTGTCCGCAAGCATAGACAGCTGCTTGTCTCTCTCCATGACCTGAAGGCTCGTGGGAATGTCCAGAAACATCATAGCAGCCTCTATACCACACAAGCAGTGATGTTGATCTGACCTAATTCTGGTGGATTTCATTGCAACTTTTGTTGCATTGAACTTGATGTTGCATTGCAACTTGATGTTGCATTGCAACCAGGTTCTGTTTCTTGGGGAAGCATGCATGGGTGACACAGGACACCCAGTTTGCAGAAACTTTTCAGTTGACATAATGGCTCCTATGGCCATCTTCAAAGCTCTAAATGAAATAAGGCTGAAGCGTGTTCTTTTATGTGCAGTGTGATTATTTTGTTTTGAGACAGGATCTTGTTATGCACCTGACCTGGGTCAAACTTGTGCTCTCGCTCTGCTTTTTGAGTTCAGGGACTATTGGGAGAACACTGCCACCCCAGCTGGGCACGAACTTTTGATTTTTGCTGTTTCCTTTGTGCTTGCTCTATAAAATCAAATTTAACATTTATAACTCACAGTTTCTCATACAGAACTGATTTCTATAAATCTGCTTTACATAGCAGAAGTAGCATATCCATTTCCTTAAACGTAACTCGACGTCTTTATTAATTTATTTATTGGGACAGGGTTTCATGTAGCCCAGGTAGGACTTGGATTTACAATGCAGTCAAGGCTGGCCTTGAACTTTTAATCCTCCTGCTTCTGTTTGTGAGTGCAGCTGTGTGCCACCATACAGGATTATGTGGTGCTGGGGATTAAATCCAGTATTTCTGGTATGGCAGGCAAGCATTCTCCCCAATCCTTGGAGAGAGATTATGTAACAATTTATTTTCAAAAAGGTTTGTGCTTTTATCTCATTCCTGACCTTTCAGTTTCTATGATTAGCCTATGTTAGTCATATAAAAAGGGGAAACCTATTTGGAAACAAATAGGTTTTATTTAATCCCAGCTCTTTTTTGTGTGTTTTCTCAAGACAGGGTTTCTCTGTGTAGCCCTGGCTGTCCTGAAATCACTTTGTAGACCATAGACCAAGCTAGACTTAAACTCAGAGATCCACCTGCCTCTGTGTCCCTGGGTTCTGGGATTACAGGCCTGCACCACTGTACATAGCTTTAATCTCAGCTATTAAAGGGTGCTTGAAAAAAGTATTGATTCACGATACCTAAGAGCAAATTCTTAGCACAAAGGAGACTTATTTGCCCTAGAGGGACAAAGGCTAGCGAATAAGTGGCAAAAACAAAAGATAGAAGATGGGGGTGGGGCACAAGGGGCAGGGGTATTTGACCAGGAGGACAAAGGACTACTGACTCTGGCTAGAGAGGAGATGGATGTTCTACACAGGAAAATGGTGGTTTATAAAGGTAAAATGGAAACCCTGTGTTAGAGTGAGGTATTTAATTTTAATTGGGCATGTTAATTAGGTGAGACAAAGGGGCCTCAATATATATATTTTTAATTTATTGTAGTCCCCCACGACCACCAATAGTAACCACCTGCACAAGGGTCTGGGAATTAAAAGAGACAGAGAACACGAAGTGACGCCAAGACAGTGCTCTGATCAAGGCGCCATCTTTATTACAGAGTAAACTACTTACATAGGTTTCCAAGTAAACATATCCAAGCAAAACAGGAAACTTAACCAAGCAAAACAGGAGGCTTAACTAGGTAAAACAGGAGGCTTAACCAAGCAAAATAGGAGGCTTAACCAAGCAAAACAGGAGGTGTCTGCTGAAAACAACAAGAATAGCGAGCCAGCAGGACTTGCACCCACGTGACCATCTCAGGTCACATGGAATGGCTACCTCAATTTATTATGTATACAGTGTCCTGCTGCACATATGCATGTGAAAGGGTTAGACTAACTTTGTAACCTGTATGTCTTCTAAAGCCTATAGTTTTGAGTTTTAGGTTCAGGTTAAGCTAAAGCCTCTTAGTACCTTTCCAGAGAATGGAGAAATGTGACCCTATCTATGAGGATAGATAGAAAAAAAAAAAAAGAAAAACAAGCAAGCAATGACCTTCACTCAGCAAAAAGAATGACCAGACCCTTGTCTTCAAGATAGTGTTTCTTAGCAACGAACCTAGACTTCTTCTGAGTAGCTTTTGACCTCCAGTCAAGAGCCCGCAGCCCTAATCTTCAAGGATGAGCTAACCACCCTACCTTCAATTGCAGCTGCATCCACACTTGGCAGGACTGGCCAAGCTTGAGCACCTAAGACCAACCAATTATCTTACTTTATAGCTTCCTCATCCAATCCTAAATTGCCAAAACTCCAACTTCAAATCTCCCGCAATTTTTCTTTTAAAAACCTAAAACCTTTGTCTCCCGGTGCCACTCTTTGCTGACCGGCAGGGGTGACCCCATTGTGCAATGGTTAAATTAAACCTCTTGCTTTTGCAATGAGTTGCGTGGTCTGTAAGAGTTTCTGGGAAGGGTGCGATCTTGAACTCTTGAATTGTGAGACCCCAGGTCTTACACATGCATGCCAGAAGACATCACCAGATCTCATTACAAATGGTTGTAAGCCACTATGTGGCTTTTGGGAATTGAACTCAGAACCTTTGGAAGAGCAGCCAGTTCTCTTAACCTCTGAGCCATCTCTCCAGCACCCAGGGAGGAGGAAGTGTTTTATCACAGCAATAGTAACCCTAAGACAAGCAGATACTGGGGGGTTGTTGGCCTGCCAGTCTAGCCAAATTGGTATGCTCCAGCTTCAACCAGAGACCCTGCCTCAAAACTAAGGTGGGTAGTAATAACCTTTTCTTTCAAAGTAATAAAGTAATTCAAGCCAAATTGAGAGTATAAAGGCAGATTTATTGGGAGGCAGCTCTCGGGTGGGTTCTCTGATCTTATAGGTAGAAGTTGTAAGACCTGGGGTCTCACAGCTCAGGAGTTCAAGATCACACCCTTCCCAGAAACTCTCACAGACCACGCAACTCATTGCAAAAGCAAGAGGTTTATTAACCATTACACAATGGGGTCACCCCTGCCGGTCAGCAAAGAGTGGCACCGGGAGACAAAGGCCTTTAGGTTTTTAAAAGAAAACTTGCAGGAGATTTGAAGTTGAAGTTTTGGCAATTTAGGATTGGATGAGGAAGCTATAAAGTAAGATAATTGGTTGGTCTTAGGTGCTCAAGCTTGGCCAGTCCTGCCAAGTGTGGATGCAGCTGCAATTGAAGGTGGGGGTGGTTAGCTCATCCTTGAAGATTAGGGGCTACAGACTTTTGGCTGGAGGTCAAAAGCTACTCAGAAGAAGTCTAGGTTCGTTGCTAAGAAACACTATCTCAAAGACAAGGGTCTGGTCCTTCTTTTGCTGGGTGAAGGTCATTGCTTGCTTGCCTTTTTTTATATCTGTCCTCATAGATAGGGTCACATTCCTCCATTCTCTGGAAAGGTACTAAGAGGCTTTAGCTTATCCTGGACCTAAAACTCAAAACTATAGGCTTTAGAAGACATATAGGTTACAAAGTTAGCCTAACCCTTTCAAAGTCAATGAAGTCACACACCCAGGCCAAAGCAAGGGGGTTTTATAAAGCTTAGATAAGGACTAATGACATGTCAGGTAGGAGCAGGGTTTGTGCCCAGATATGGTCAAATTCTGAAACCCTGGGCTGGCACTCTTTGGTGGGTTGCCAGAAAGCGACAAAAGGTGATGATGTGTATAGATGGGTTTGAGGGAAAGTGAGCAGATGGAGTCCTTGCTTGTGCAGCAGAGGGCAGGGGTTCCAGCCAAACAGAGAACAACAGGGAAGACACCCATGTCAGTCTCTCAACTCCACATGTGCACAAACACACACACATACACATTCGTATCCCACACATTCAAATAAAAAATATTAAAGCAAATTAGAGGAAACAGACTGCAAAGGAGAAAAACGACTAGGTTTCCTCAGAGAGATAACATCTGAAAGAATCATTTCATTATGTAAACCTTTAGTGGTGCAAACCCGGGGCGTTATGTGTGATAGGCAAGTGCTCAACACTGAGCTACATCCTCATGTAAGACACGGGAGTGTTGCTTAGCTCACGGAACCTACAATTCGTTAGCCTCCACCTTCAAATACTGGGATCAGTCATGAAGCAACAAGCTCTGCACTCAAATGCTATTTTGTCTTATTATTTTATTTACTGTTAATTTGTGAGTGCATATGAACACATGTGTGTGCATGCATGGTGTGTGCTCAAGGAAGCCAAAAGAGGCCACTGAGTCCCCTAGAGCTGAAGTTACGGGTGACGGTGAGCAGCCGGATGTGCGTGCTCAGCATCAAACTCTGGTCCTCTGGAAGAGCAGTAGGTACTCAAGTGCTGAATGATCTCTCCAGCCCAAAAGCTATTTTCATGGTGATGGAAACATAGCAGCATTAAAAAAAATGTATCTGGCATATTAAGGATACTTTATCTTATAAGAAAGACAAAATACTGTGTGTCTTAGAACATTAAGAACACTGTTAAAGTGGTATTGAATAGATCATTCATTAAAACATAGCTTCACTACTGACAGTTCTATACAAAATGCTCAAGTGGTGCCCTTGTCTGAGTCATTACATGCAAATGGCAGAAACAAATACCCCTCTTTAAACTGATTGATGAGGGTGATAATTTTACTGAGAAAGGGGAACAAAGTAGCACACAGTACAGAAAAACAGAGCATCTTAATGCTGACAACATTAGGTATCATGTATTAAGGTACTAATTTGGAAAGCATCCAATGACTATTCGCCTAAGTTGTATACTTGTAAGGTGTGTGTTACTAGTTTTATTACAATTCCATGACACCATTAGTTACAGTTGAAAAGTAGTGGCATTTCCTTTATTGTGTGTGTGTACAGCAAAAGATACATTTCCTACACTTACCTAAATACTTTTGTTCTAAATTTTAGTTTTTAAAAATATGGTCACATGTTTATTTTTACAAAACTGTGTTTCTGTTTCTCTTTTAACCTGGCTATCACACAAATAACTGAGACCCTTTTATATGTGCTAAATAATAAGCATCACAACACATTGACTGAACAGTTATTACTCTAGTCTTAACCCTCTACGTTAATTTCGTTTCCTCCTAGCACACATCCCAGAGATACTTGCATTTTGTAACTTCTTGCTGCAGATCCCCTCTCCTGTGTCTGCAAGAGCTAGCAGCAGTATATCCCGGCTCCGCACCAAAGCTGTGGCTGACGGACACACGCACACTAGGTCAGTTCTTGCTGGCTCCATCTCCTGAGGTTCTCTACGGTTCCCACCTCCCTGAGCTGTGTGCCCTCACCTCCTGCAGGCCTCTCTAGCAACCTAGTGCCTCAAACACAGCCCTCCCCTTGCCCACTTAGATCTGTAACTATACCAGGAGCCCCAGCTCTGCTGTCAGTATGCAACTCTTTGTGAAAAAAAAAAAAAAAAAAATCTTGATATGCCAAGGAGGGTTTTAGAAGTTTTTATGTTAGAAACTTCTTTCTCTCACATAGAAGAACCTAACGGATTCTAACTCTAGGCTTATGACCGACAATCTTATAACACAAACAGAAGTGGAGATCAGGAGTGTCATTTGCCTAGCATGTACAAGACCCAGTGCACCATCACAGTGATAGATGGGTGAGTGAGTGGTGACAAGATATGTGATAGCAGGTGGGTAAGTAGATAGATAGATAGATCATAGGTACATAGGTAGATAGGAGATAAATGATGAGTAGTCAGAAAGGTAGATGATAGGCCTGACTCAGAAAGACACTCTTTTTCTAGGCCTTTAGCAATCAAATGACCCTTTCACAGGGGTCGTCTAGCACCATCAGAAAACACAGATATTTACATTGTGATTCATAATAGTAGCAAGATTACAGTTATGAAACAGTAATGAAAATAATTTTATGGCTGGGGCCACCACAATATGAGGAACTATATTAAAGGGGCACAGCATCAGGAAGGTTGAGATTCGTGTTCTAGGCTAGTGTCTGGCCCCTGAAGCGATGGGTGCCACAGATTCAGAGAGAAGAGACCATGAAAAAATATTAGGGGCATCATTACTCTGATTCTTCAAATGTTTGCCCCATATCATTCACAGAAATTTCCAATTTGTGACTGAAGTTCCATGCCTTTCAAAAGACATCTTTTCTATTTGTTTTCATAAATCATAGTATTACAAAAGTGAGTGTTTATTAGAAATAAACATTCTCTTTAAAAATCTTAAATTTTAAACTGTTTGGAACATACATCCTTACAGACTCAACTCAAAACTATGGACTTCTTAGGGGAGGGCTATCAACCCAGTCTTTCCTATTCTGTTTCTGGGCATTCCCTGCACCTCCACATGAGTTGATCTGTATGTAGATCAGAGTTTAAAAAGTGTGACACCCATGATTTATTCTAAGTTAGCAAAATTGCCTCCAGGAATGGTTTCTGAAGTCATTTGTGTCTGACATTTCCAGCAGAGTGTGGCAGAAGAAATGGCAGAAGCAGGCTGAGGGCGGACTCAGTCAGGCTGCTACTATAAGGCACACCAGGTCAGTTTCCCATTGTTGCTGCTTTTGTCATTAAATACCTGTGACCCACTGGCTTCTCCACATAAAGTATATGCTAAGAGGGCAGGTCGAGTTACGGAGTCAAAGATTTTCCCAAAGATGACAAGTAAAAAAAAAAAAAAAAAAAAAAAAAAAAAGGGCCTCTCAACGAAAGTGCTTCGTGTATACTGAGATGCCATGGGCCAGCTGGTCATCCTCCGTAACAGCAGAGCTGCCACACAAACCTGGGATTCCATTTTGCTTGTTGCCAGCCCAGTCAGTTTTCCTTTGCTCAGCAGAGAATGTCAAGATGAAAACAGCCAGTGCTTTTAAGTGAGTCTGTTATAAAAAGCTGTTTTGTTTGTTCCGGGTTTTCAGTTTTCAGGCCTAACCTGCGCCTTTTTAACAAGCGGCAGTTGCATAAATGGGTAAACAAAGTTAATCCTCACAAGCCTCCAACCCTGATCAAAAAATGTCAGCCACACCCGGGAAAGGGATCAATACTACTCGCCGGTGAAAGACCAAGGGCAAGACTGCAGGAAACTTCCTGCCTGCCAGCCCGAGGGACAAGAAACTCAAAGCTCGCTGCAAGGAGGAGCAGCAGGGCTGAGGACTGCAAACAAGGCCCCTGGTAGCAAAAAGTTACGGAAAGTCCCCGCCCCGGTTGAAACAGCAGCCGCCCCTTGCCTGTGGGGTGCCCAGCACACCCGCGGAGAGCGGAAGTCAGCAGGCAAGAAGCCCGAAGAGGATTTCAGTCAGGTGTGGTGCCAGCTAACATCTGCTGCAGGAGCCGGCGGCTGCAGGCTGGGTCCAGTGTGGTAGGATCCCTAAAGCTCCCCCCAACCAGGCCCTGAGGCAACAGCAAGACATTGCAAGGAGCACTCCTCGGGTACGGTGAGGAGCGGCGCACTCTGAGCAGACTCAACCCTAAATCCAAGGAGTTTATTCAAACAGAGTCTTCATCTTCTCTTCCTCCTCGGACTTAGACCTGAAGTTGAAAGAAAGAGTACATCCTGTTCAAGGCTCAGACCACTACTGGGAGCAAGCAGAAGCTGAAGGAGGCCCCCAGCAGCAGCACCTCCCCGGCTTCTGTGGCCTCCATCAAGGCCAGGACTACCAAGGAGCTAGAGGAGCAGTTCTACACGCTGGCCACCGTTGGCAGGGACGAGCTGCTTTCTCCGCTAAAGGACAGCGATGAGCTCAGGTCTCTCTGGGTCAAAACTGAACTGACTCTCCTGAGCGCCCCTGTAAGCCAAGGACATTGCTAGTGAGTGCCTCCAACCAGCCAGGCTTTAGACACACCTGCTGAAAAGACTGCCAGGAGGAGGAGCAGGCGCTCTCTTCAGTCGGGTGATGCTGGACCGTGGATTATAAACTGCTGTGTCTTCCAGCAATTGCAAAAGCAGAGGTTACATGAGCAGTGGTTAAGTAGTGAGGAAGCGGCACCACACCGTAGAGCTGTAGATACCCAAGCACCGCTCCTGGCCCAAAGAAATATTTATAAAGGCAACGTTTCCTGAGTGTGCAGATGCGGGCTGAATGCTGGGCACAGGGGGGACCCCAGTCTTTGCTGAGATGGACAGGGTAGTGTGGCTGGGGAGATCACGCATCCACTGCAAAGCCTCAGGGAATTTAAGGCGTGGAAGATGAATAACAAGGTCTCTGAGGGCGTCCAAGCTGACAGCTGCTTCTAGCAGTGTTGAGGAAAAGCTTCATGGTAGAGGAGGGCTGAGACTCAGACTCTAAGGAGGAAGGATGTTTGTAGTGCAGGGTCCAAACCGCTCCCTCCCCCAAAGAGACTCACAGACTGAGGTTCAATGCAGTTTATTTCGATCGCGATGAGGGTCGTCCCTTTAAAGCAGGAGACGACCCCGAGCATACAAAGCACAGAGTTTTTATTCCTAAAAAAATCAGGCCTTTACATTGATTAGTCAGCAGAAAAGATAGCAGTTATGCGGCTGGCAGCTGTAGCGGGGAGCTCACAGCTCCAAGGACAGTCCTCCCCTCTTCTCCCATCTCTCGGTTCTGTAGCAGGCCGCTTACAGCTTCAAGGACAGTCCTCCCCTAAATTGCCTGACTTGCTCTTTCTTCTTAGCTGGCCCTTATTCAAGGTCCAGTTGTTTTTCTTTCTAATTTGGGATGGTCCCATTTCTCATTCCCCCCTTTTTCTTTGGCATAATTTTAACCCTAAAATTACAGGCTAGATTTAGCCTGCATCTTTAATTGCTGATACTGCTGTCGAAGCATAAGGACCTGAACAGTACTGATCCGTTTTTTTACAAAATTGATTAGCTTATTAAGAATGCAGGGGCCAAGAGTTACAATCAGGAGAAGAATTAGCAAAGGGCCTAGCAAGGTGGAGATTAAAGTGGTCATTTATGGAGAGGAATTAAACCATCCTTTAAACCATCCTAGGCTTTGGGCTCGTTCTCGCTTTCTCTTTTCTAAGCCCTCTTTGACCTATCTAGGGTCTCAGTGACAACTCCAGTATGGTCGACATAGAAACAGCAATCTTCTTTTAGGGCAGCGCATAAACGCATAAACCTCCTTGTTGCAAAAACAATAAATCTAAGCCCCTTTTGTTTTGTAACACCATCTCTGATAATGACTGTAAGGAATCTTTGAGCTCTTTAATTGTGTTTTTTAGTCTTTTTATGTCCTCATCAACAGCTGCCTTAAGCTCATTTAACCGGCTATGTCGGAGGGCTATAGCTGACCCTCCAGCTGCTGTCCCTACTGCTCCTAGCCCGACCCCAAGCATTATGGCTAAGGAAATTTTTAGGTCTCTTTTTGTTAGTATCAGCGGTTCCCCCACAGAGTCTCAGTATTGGAAGGGCTCTTTATACGGGTGATAGGTGACTCAGGGGATTACCTGGACCAGGACACCTGGACCAGTCAGATGAATTGACAAGCACCTGAGTACTGACACAAGTAGTGATCCCTGTTGCACAGGCCCACCATCCATCGATTGGGTATGAGGTACCCAGACAGACCTGCAACATCATAGGTTTGGTTGCATAAAAACTGATGACTGGGGGGAACTTTACCTACACAGAGTCCTTGCCCTGAAACGGCAGACAGGGAAAGTCTAGCCTCCCTTTGCGTCCAACGGCAGGCTGTTGTCTCTTGGGAGGTACTTATCTCATCTGTAAAGGCAATTTCTTCATAATATGGGGGAGCAATTTCAAAGCATAACCAACAAGACTCAGTAACCTTGGGGTTGGTATTATTTAGGGCCTGAAAGGCCCCCTGTGCTAGTGAAGTAATGTATGGTCCAGGAGGCTTAGGGGAAGAAGAATCTTTACCCATTTTTGAGTTAGGAGTCAGTGAGGGGGTTGCTGGACGTGGGGCTATAGTCTGGGGGTCCACTTTTACTGGGGGAACCAGGTGAGGGCCAGTTTTATTTGGCCCTACTTTAGCAGATGGGGCTGTTATTTTTAATTATATGGTGAAAAGTAACCCATCATCATATCTTTTTTTATATATTTGTAGGCCCCAAGTGAACCCCAGTCACCCAGTTAGTTGAAATCTGTTTTTTAGCGTCTGTGAACCGGATTAGCAGGGGGTGGCACCAGGTGGTACATATTGGCTGATTAGTCTACCTATTGTTTGGTCCCCAGTCTGGGGGCTGGGCATGACTGTAATTAGCTTTAACAACAATGTAATCCCAACTGGAGGTAGGCTTTCAGTAAGTATCGCCAGTGGTTTCACACCCCCAATTTTTGCAGTAGAAGTCATTTTCCCCCCACATTTGTTTACCATTTTAGGTTGCTGGTGGGGTCCTGGACATACATAAAAGGTTAGGACTCACAGCATACTGCGGTGGTTGGTGGTCCCGCAGCCCCCCCAGGGATCTAAGCCCCTTTTCTCACTAAAAGACCCATGTCTATGGTCCCCAGGAACCACGTTGGGGTCTAGGTGGCTTTGCAAATCCCAGTTAGCAGGTGCTACTAGAGCCATTTTACAAAGGTCAGGGTACAAGTCCGGCCACCATGTGAAGGGTGGGGCTATCTTTGAAACAGACCAAATTATAATATGTCTCTGATTAGTTACTTCCCAAGTCAAAAGTTTGGGCTGGTGAGGACTGGAGCCCAAGCAAGTATTGTAAGTGCTTAACAGAGCCAAAAGCACCAGCAGTTTGTGGATATCACCCATGGCTAACATTCTTAACAAGTTTAAGTTTTAAGGGATTGTCACTGGGCTGGATTTTTCAGTCAGAAGTGGAGTCCTCTGGAGCGGGTTTGATGTGTGATGCGTGGATCCAAGCAGCAATGCCTTTTACCTTCACAGTCGTTGGGGTGGTGAGCAGGATGCAGTAAGGACCTTTTCACCGGGGTTTTAAATTTTGACTATGGTGTCGCCGTACATAAACCAAGTCTCCAACTTGGAACTGATGTGGCACCTCTAAGGATCCTGGTGCATATGCACTGCCAACCTTGTTTTAGATTTCTTTTTGAATAAGCTGCAGTCCCTTTAACCTGGACAACAAGTCAGAGTTACCACTAGTTATGTCAAGAGGGTCTCCCAGGAGAGTCAAGGAAGCAGGAACTCTATACAATAGTTTAAAAGGTGTGAGATTTAACAAGGAAGGAGTATTCCTGACCCTAAAAAGAGCCAGAGGGAGGAGTACCACCCAGTCACCGCCAGTCTCCATGGTCAATTTAGTAAGGGTCTCTTTTAGAGTTTTATTTATTTTTTTTACCTGTCCTGAACTTTGGGGTCTATATGCACAATGTAATTTCCAATTAGTCCCCAAAAATCTGGCCACCTCCTGACTTACCTGAGCAACGAAGGCCGGCCCATTGTCTGACCCGATTACCTTTGGAACTCCAAACCGGGGAAAAATGTCTTTTAAAATCTTCTTGGCTACAACCAGAGCAGTCTCTTTCTTGGTGGGAAAAGCTTCCACCCATCTTGAGAAGGTATCTACAAAGACTAGAAGATATTTATTTCCATACCTTGTCGGCTTGATCTCGGTAAAGTCCACTTCCCAATGCATTTCAGGTCTAGTTTCCCTTACCCGTTTTTTTCGAGCTTAGGAAATTTTTTTCTACATTTACCTTTTGGCAAGGGATACATGTCTGAGTCACTTGTTCGGTTAGAGCAGTGAAGTTTAGTATTCGGTAAGGAGATTGGAGAACAATTTTAGTCAATTTCCTTGCCCCTAAATGAGTCCATTGATGCATTTGTGCTATTAATCTCTTAGCATCTTTCTGTGGCAAAATGACCTTACCTTTGGAGTCAATCCATGCTTCCACATTAGCATCGAATGTCCCTTGTTTTCTCTGTATTTGCTCCAGGTCATCCTCTGAGTATTTTAGCTGTTCCTTCTCTGGCAATTTAGTAGTTAATATCATTGGAGCAGGACTTCCTCTAGCAGCTGCTTTAGCCTCCTGATCAGCCATGTTATTTCCCTTTGCTGCCTTGGAATCGAGCATTCGTGAGCCAGCGATCAGGTGGCTGTCTGACAACACTCTCAAGGGCATGAGGGGCATAAACAGTAAGATCTTGTCCCAAGGTCAGCTTGTCAGCATCCTTTACCAATGCGGCGACTGCTGCTATTATCTGAAGGCAGGTCGGCCATCCTGCTGCTACTGGATCAAGCTTTTTAGATAGATAAGCTACCGTTCTCTTTCAGGGTCCAATCTTTTGAGTTAACACCCCTTTAGCCATTTCCTGGTTCTCGGCCACATAGAGATGAAAAGGTTTAGTGACATCAGGAAGTCCCAAGGCTGGAGCTGACATTAAAGCCTGTTTAATATTATCAAATGCAGCCTGTTTATCTTTTCCCCAGGAAAAAGAGTCATTGCCCTTTGTAAGGGCATACAGAGGGGCTGCCATTTCAGTGAACCCAGGAATCCATAATTGGCAAAACCCCGCTGTACCAAGAAATTCCCTCAGTTGTTTTGTAGTTTGTGGAGGGGGAATATGAAACACAGTCTCTTTTTTAGCCTCCGATAACCATCTTTTTTTTTTTTTTTTTTAGTATATACCCCAGGTAACTGACCTGTTTCCGGCATATCTGGGCTTTCTTTGCTGATGCTCTATAGCCGAGTTCGCCCAATTCTTGTAACAGTTGGCCAGTGGCTTTGAGACAGGTTTTTTGACAATCTGCAGCTAGTAAGATGTCATCCACGTACTGGAGAAGAGTTACCTGAGTATTTGTGGCCCGGAAATGTGCCAGGTCTCGGTGCAGGGCTTCATCAAATATGGTAGGAGAATTCTTAAATCCTTGGGGAAGTCGAGTCCATGTTAGTTGGCCCGAGACCCTGGAGTCGGGATCTTTCCATTCAAAAGCGAAAATGTCTTGGCTGGCAGGGCTAAGTTGAAGACAAAAGAATGCATCTTTAAGGTCTAGAACAGTATACCAGGCTCTGTCAGGGGGAAGGGAGCTCAGCAGGTTATACGGGTTGGGGACTGTTGGATGTAAGTCCATAACCTGCTTGTTAACTTCCCTCAGGTCTTGCACAGGCCGATAATTGTTGCTCCCAGGCTTCCGGACCAGCAGTAATGGAGTATTCCAAGCAGATTGACACCTTTTCAAAACCCCTAGGTCAAGGAGTCGCTGTATATGAGGGCGAATCCCATCATGGGCTTTCTTAGACATTGGATACTGCCGCACTGCAAATGGGGCTGCCTGAGGTTTTAGCTCTATCTGGACTGGCGGTTGCTTTCTTGCTTTCCCTAAGCCAGCTGTTTCAGCCCAGGCCTCAGGGTATTTTTTTACCCACCAGTCAATGTCTTTTTCCCCCTCTTTTAAATTTTTAAATAGCCGGTATTTATCTTTTATCTGTAACCTGTGGGCCTTCTGGGTTAAAATAGATGTGGGCTCCTATTTTGGTCAGGATATCCCATCGCAGCAATGGTTATGGGCAGTCAGGCATGACTAAGAATGAGTGGGATACCCGGCCCACTCCAAGGTCCACTGTTCTTTGGGTAGTCCATGTATATTGCTTACATCCAGTGGCCCCTTGAACCCATGATTTTTTTTTTCTCAGCCCCTGAGTCTTGCAACAGAACTGAATGCTGAGCGCCAGTATTCACTAGAAAATGGACTGGCTTCCCCTCCACCTTGAGGGTTACCCTGGGTTTGGGGAGGGGAACCGAACCCCGTCCTCCCTAATTGCTGTCATTGTTTAAGGTCAGGACCCTGGTCCCTGTGGCTCGAGAATTCAGCTGCTTTTTCTTCCTTTTGGGGCAATCCCTCCTCCAGTGTCCCGTCTCCTTGCAGTAGGCACACTGGTCCTTAGACAAAGGGCCCTTACATTTGCCAGGAACTCTCTCCCTTTCAGTACGACTTTCCTGAACTACGGTGGCCAGAATCTTAGTCAATTTTTTATCCTGCCTCTTGTCTCTCTCTCTCTCTCTTATCTCCTGTTTTTTTTTTTTGTTTTCTTTTTTTTTCTTTTGTTTTTCGACTATAGAAGACTTTTTTTGCTACTTGTACTAAATCCTTCAACGACTTATCCTGCAGACCTTCTAATTTCTGAAGTTTCCTACGAATATCCCTAGCTGACTGATCTATGAAAGATACAGCTACTGTTGCCCTGTGCTCATCTGAAGCAGGGTCATAGGGAATAAACCGGCGGAATGCATCCATCAAGCCGTTCTAAGTAGGCTGCAGGAGATTCCTCCGGCCCCTGGACCTTAGTCAAATTGGTGGGTCTTCAAGCAGCCCCACGGAGACCCGCCATTAGAGTCTGGCGGTAAACCTTCAAGTGCTGCCTACCCTCTGGTGTATTGTAATCCCAATCAGGACGAATGAGAGAGAGGAAACCCATTATTAATCTCGTCGGGGAGAACTGTAGGCCTCCCATCCGCTCCCGGGACATTTTTCCTTGCTTCTAGAAGAACTCGTCCCCTCTCCTCGGTAGTCAGGAGTGTCTGTAAAAGCTGTTGGCAATCATCCCAAGTGGGCTGGTGAGAGAAAAGGACAGATTCAAACAAGTCAGTCAAGGCTTGGGGGTTCTCAGAAAAAGGGGGATTGTGAGCCTTCCAATTGTAGAGATCAGCTGTGGAAAAAGGCCAGTACTGAAGGGGGTATTGCCCATTCCCCTCTGGAAATCCATAGGCTCGCAACGGGAGAGCCACCGAGTCCAGCTGGGTTGCTCTGCGGCTTCGTGTTCCAGCTGCTGGGCCCCGTTCATTCTGAGCAGGGTCAGCTGGTGAGTGCAGCGGGACCTCTGGCGGTGTCTGCAGTGCGGACGGTGTCGGCAGCGCTGAGGGACCGACAGCTCCTGATGAGGGACCTGTGAGGGGACTAGGAAAGTTGCATGCTAGCCCCGCCCTAGGCCCAGAGGGAGTACTGACAGCCTCCGAGAGACTGACAGGGGAAATGGTCGGAGGTCTGGCGGGAGAACCGGCCAGGGAACTGGCAGGGGTAGGGGCCATGGCTGGAGGATAAGGGGGCGGAAGGTCAAGAAGGAGGAGGTCTGCTTCTGGAGAAGTGAGCACTTTCTTTTTCTCCTCTTCCTTAAGGGCACAAACAGTTGTCGACGGAGTCTCTGTGGGGAGAACAAAGGGGCGCACCCAGGGGGGTGTATGGCAAACAATATCCTCCCAGGTTAGGACATAAGGTACCTGATCAGGATGGCCCCCCTGCATTTGGAGGGCCTTAGCCTTAACAGCAAGAATCGTGTGGCCATCGAACCTGAAAAGCAGGCCATTCCGAGAAGCAAAAGGCTTGCCACTTCGCTTTTCTAACTTCCACTGAGAGGTTATGTGCCCTATATTTCACTTCTGAGAAATGGTCAAGGGTGAGGGATAAGGGTGTAGTCACCGTCTGTCCCATAATGAAATCTTCCGTCAGAAAAGTCAGAGAGGCAACAAGAACAGAGATAAAAAGAACCAAACAAGCAATCAGACAAGGACGCCCTTGCGGGTGATACCACAGTGCCCTAATGGAACGGCTCCCCGGCTGGCCTCTACGAAAATCAGACTCAGACGGGAGGAGGACCGTCTCTGATCCATCCTCCCAACAAACAGAACCTGGAACGTCCTCCAGCTTCCTGGCTTTTCGATTATCTGACGTGTACGTCAATCGAAATAGCCTAATCAAGCAACCAAGACGGTTCAGACAGGCGCCTAACCAGAACAAAATCAGAACAAAACAGAATCTGCAGAAACCTGAATATCAAACAAACAAAATGACTGACCTGTTTCAACCTGACCTCATTACCCGGTCTGGTGAGGGTCTGGGAAGGGCCGCGTCGGTTTCCCGGGCGACGCACCACATGCAAAACCTGCACTCCCGGTGCAGGGTCTGTACCGCTCCCTCCCCCAAAGAGACTCACAGACCGCGTTTTGATGCAAAAGCAAGAGGCAGTTTATTCTGATCGCGATGGGGGTCGTCCCTTCAAAGCAGGAGACGACCCCGAGCATACAAAGCACAGAGTTTTTATTCCTAAAAAAATCAGGCCTTTACATTGATTAGTCAGCAGAAAAGATAGCAGTTATGCGGCTGGCAGCTGTAGCGGGGAGCTCACAGCTCCAAGGACAGTCCTCCCCTCTTTTCCCATCTCTCGGTTCTGTAGTGGGCCGCTTACAGCTTCAAGGACAGTCCTCCCCTAAATCGCCTGACTTGTTCTTCTTTCTTCTTAGCTGGCCCTTATTCAAGGTCCAGTTGTTTTTCTTTCTAATTTGGGATGGTCCCATTTCTCAAGGGCACCCAGCTAATCCCTGGAAAAGTTCTTGGGTTCCCGAAGATTCAAGGGCTCTACCCTCCAGCCACAGGCTTGTGTGCTGTGCTCACCAGCCATTGATTACCTATTGGGTACTGGGGCACAGAGCTCCAACCTCAGACCTGCCTATGCCCGGAACTCACTGGATCAGTCCCAGATGCTGCTCCAAAGCTCAATTTGTCTCCCTAGTGAAACTGACCAAACCTCAGGGCTCCTTGGTTCTTCAAGAGGGCTGTACCCAGCAGAAACAGTGTATGAGCAGCAGCAGCTCACTAAATTCAGAGCAAGAAAGCCAAGAACAGGGCAGCTGTCTACAGGACTTGTTCCAGTGAGAGGAGAGCCCCTGGACCTCCCAAAGAGCCCAGTTAGCCCACAGGAACATACACCTGAGAAGAGCTGTGGCAATTTCCTGAGAAGCACTGGTAATTCAGTGACCATTCCTAAAAAGCTGAGCAACAACCATTTTTTCTGCCATGGGGATTTCCTCCACCACTTCACCCCCACCCCCAGTACTCCAGCAGGCACCAGAAACTATCAGCCAATACCTGAGACAGCCGTAAAAGCACAATCAGCGTAAAAGAACAATCAAGAATGCCAAAGCTATATGGCATCTCCAGAACCCAGTTATCTAAAGGCAAGCAGCTCTGGATACCCATACATAAGTGAAATTCAAGAAAATGACATTAAAACTATGTTTATAAAGATGATAATAGAGGAAACAAATAAAATACTTAAGAAAATACAGGAAGACAAAGTCAAACAGATCATGGCCATCTGTAAAGAAATACAGGAAGTTACAGCCAAACAGTTTGTGACCTTTAGAGAGGAAATGACTAAATCACTGAAAGAAATGTAAGATACAGAGGAAAGTTCAAATAAACAGATGAAGGAATGGAAGGAAAAGAAGCAAATACAAACAAGCAGGTGAAGGAGATCAACAAAATGGTTCAAGATCTGAAGATGGAAATGGAAAAATTAAGCAAAACACAAACTGAGGAAATCATGGAGAGGGAGAACTTAGGGAAGAAAACAGGAACTACAGAGGTAAGCATATCCAAGAGCCCATAAGAAATGGAAAAAAGAATCTCAGGTGTTGAAGATACAATGGAAGAAATTGATGAATTTGTCAAAGAAAATGTTAAATCTAAAAAATTCCTGACACAAACCATCCAAGAAATCAAGGACAACATGAAAAGGTGAAACTTATCCTATCATTGGACTGTGGGAGGGGCATAGGAGAAGAAGAGGGAGGAAGGATGGGATTGGGAGGGGGTGGGAGAGGGGACTACAGCTGGGATACAAAGCAAATAAACTGTAATTAATAAAAATCAAATAAAAAAAAAGAAAAAATAGAAAGTATAGCCTCTCAGGAAAAAAAAAAAAGGAATAATAGATATAGAGAAAAAAGATTCCCTTCTCCAAGGCCCAGAAAATATTTTCAACAAAATCATAGAAGAAAATTTCCCTAATTTAAAGGAGAGGGCTAAAAGCATACAAGAGGCCTACAAAACACCTAAAAAAAATCCCCCAGCCACATACTCATCAAGACAGTAAATATATAAAACAAAGAAAAAATACTAAAAGCTGCAAGGGAAAAAGCTGCCAAATAACATAAAATGGCAAACACATCAGAATCACACCTGACTTCTCAACAGAGACTATGGAAGACAGAAGGGCTTAGACAGATATCACACAGACTCTAAAAGGACACAGATGTCAGCCCAGGCTACTATACCCAGCAAAACTCCCAATTATCATAGATGAAGAAAACAAGATATTCAAAGACAAAAAATTTAAACAGTAAGCACCCACAAATCCAGCCTTACAGTAGATACTAAAAGGAAAAATACAACTCAAGAAGGCTAACTTCACCTAGTAAAACACAGGAAATAAATAATCTCACTACAGCAAAACTAAAAGTAGCCAACCAAACAAACAACCAACAGCAAAATTAAAGGTTCTAATAGCCACTGGTCATTAATCTCTCTGAACATCAACGGACTCAACTCTCCAATTAAAAGACACAGACTAACAGAATGTATGTGTAAACAAGACCCAACATTCTGCTCCATACAAGGAACACACCTCAGTCACATAGATAGACCTTACCTGAGAGTAAAGGGCTGGAAGAAACAAAGAGAACAATTCAAAGAATCAAAGAAACCAAGAGCTTTTTCTTTGAGAAAAGCAACAAGATAGACAAACCCTTAGCCAAACTAACTAAAAGGCATCCAAACTAACAAAATCAGAAATGAAAAGGGGGATATAATGATAGACACTGAGAAAATCCAAACAATCATTAAGTCACCACAAAATTTGAAAACCTAAATGAAATGGGACAAATTTCTTGATCGATTCCATTTATAAAAGCTGAACCAAGATCAAGTAAATAAATTAAATAGTGCTATATTTCCTAACAAAGTAGAAGCCATCATCAAAAGTGTCCCATAAAAAAAAAAAAAAAAAGCTCAGGACCACATGGTTTCAGTGCAGAATTCTACCAGACCTTCAAAGAAGAGCTAACATCAATACTCTTCAAATTATTCCACAAAATAGAAACAGAAGTAACATTACCAAACTCAGTATATGAAGCCACAGTCACCTAAATACCTAAACCTAAAAAGACACAACAAAAAGAGAGAATTTGAGACCAATATCCCTTATGAACATTGACACAAAAATACTCAATAAAATATTCATAAACCAAATCTAAGAACACATCAAAGATATCATCCACAATGACCAAGAGGCTTTCATCCCAGGTATGCCAGGTGGTTCAATATACGGAAATCCATCAATGTAATCCACCATATAAACAAAATTAAAAAAATTAAACAAATGATCATCTCCTTATATACTGAAAAAGCATTTGATGAAATCCAACAGGTCTTTCACTTGCTTGGTTAGAGTCACACTAAAGTACTTTATGTTATTAGTAGCTACTTTGTTTTGTTTTGTTTTAATTAACTTTTAGTTTTTTACATTAATTATATTTTATTCAATTTGTATCCCAGCTGTAGCTCTCTCCCTCATTCCCTCCCAATCCCACTCTACCTCCCTTATCTCCTTCCATGCCACTGATAGGGGAGTTCCTCCTCCCCTTCCATCTGACCATAGCTTATCAGGTCTCATCAGGACTGGATGCAATGTCCTCTTCTGTGTCCTGGCAAGGCTGCTCCTCTCTCGGTGGTGGGGAGGGGTCAAAGAGCCAGCCACTGAGTTCATGTCAGAGACAGTCCCTGTTCCTTTAACTAGGGAACCCACTTGGATACAGAGCTGCCATGGGCTATGCCCAAGCAGGGATTATAGGCTATATCCATGAATGGTCCTTGGTTGGAGTATCAGTCTCAGAAAAGACCCCTGTGCCCAGATATATTTGGTCCTTGTTGGAGCTTCTGTTCTCTTTAGGTCTTACTAACTCCCCCTTCCTGGATATGATTCCCTGCACTCTGTGCAAAGTTTGGATATGAGTCTCAACATCTGCTTTGATACACTGCTAGGTAGAGTCTTTCAGAGGCCCTCTATGGTAGTCTCTATGGTAGGAGTTGTTTTCTCCTACTTCCAAAGTCCATCCCATTTGTCTTTCTAAATGAGAATTGAACATATTACCCCAGGTCCTCCTTCTTGTTCAGCTTCTTTGGGTGTGCAGATTTTATGTTTATCCTGTCTTATAGGTCTAGTATCCACTTATAAGTGAGTATATACCATGTGTGTCTTTCTGCTTCTGGGATACCTCACTCAGGATGATCTTTTCTAGATCCCACCATTTGCCTGCAAATTTCATGATTTCCTTGTTTTTAATTGCTGAGTAGTATTCCATTGTGTAAATGTACCACAATTTATGTATCCATTCCTCAACTGAGGGACATCTGGATTGTTTCCAGGTTCTGGCTATTACAAATAAAGCTGCTATTAACATGGTTGAGCAAATGTCCTTGTTGTATACTTGAGCATCTTTTGGATATATGCCTAGGAGTGATATAGCTGGATCTTGAGGTAGCACTATTTTTAATTGTCTGAGAAAGCACCAGATTTCCAAAGTGGTTGTACAAGTTTACATTCCCACCAGCAATGACATAGTGTTCCTCTTTTTCCACATCCTCTCCAGCATGTGTTGTCTCTTGAGTTTTTGATGGGAGTAAGTTTGTCTCTTGAGTTTCTGATGGGAGTAAGTTGAAATCTCAGGGTCGTTTGGATTTACATTTTCCTGATGACTAAGGATGTTGATTATTTCTTTACGTGTTTCTCTGTCATTTGATATTCCTCTATTGAGAATTCTCTGTTTAGCTCTGTACACCATTTTTTTTGTCTTTAAACCAGAGCATTTATTTTATGACTGATTGAAATTCTCAAGATGAACCGGATGCTGCAACAGCTGCCCTCTTGGGTTTAGGTGTCATTCCTTCACAGAATCCACACCTGAATCTGCAATAGACAATTTTTAGGTGCCTTATTAGACCAGTCCCGGCAGTATTTCACCTCTTAGCTGTGGCACTCCAGTTATACTTCTTCTTGCACTTGGCAGGGTAGCCACATTTGCCACAAGTCGACTTCTGAAGGTGGTAAGCCTTAGAGCCACAGCGGCGGCACAATGTGTGTGTCTTATTGCAACACTTTCTAAAGGATGACGTTCCCTTCGTCATCTTGCTTCTGCCGCCGAGGCCAAAGAGACCAGAAGAGCTGTACCCCATTTTTTAATTGGGTTACTTGATTTGTTGCTGTTTAACTTCTTAATTTCTTTATATATACTGGATATTAGCCCTCTGTCAGATAGAGGGTTGATAAAGATCCTTTCCCAATCTGTAGGCTGTCATTTTGTTCTGATGACAGTGTCCTTTGCCTTACAGAAGCTTTTCAGTTTCATGAGGTTCCATTTATTGTTGATTGTTGATCTTAAAGCCTGTGCTGGTTGGCGTTCTGTTCAGAAAGTTGTCTCCTGTGCTGATGAGTTCAAGGTTCTTCCTTACTTTTTCTCCTAACAGGTTTAGTGTGTCTGGTTTTATATTGAGGTCTTTGATCCTCTTAGATTTTAGTTTTGTGCAGGGTAATCAGTATGGATCTATTTGCATTTTTGTACATGTGGACATCCAGTTAGACCAGCACCATTTGTTGAAAATGCTGTTTTTTTTTCCATTGTACAGTTTTGGCATCTTTGTCAAATGACAGGTGTGTGAGTTTATATCTGGGTCTTCTATTTGATTCCATTGACCTACCATTCTGTTTCTAAGCCAGTACCATGTAGTTTTATTACTGTTGCTCTATAGTATAGCTTGAGATGAGGGATAGAGATAGCTCCAGAAGATCTTCAATTATAGAGGATTGTTTTAGCTGGGTTTCTTGTTATTCCATATGAAGTTAAGAATTTTTCTTTCAAGGTCTCTATTTCTTTCTTCAGAGACTGAAAGGTTTTTTTTCATACAATCTGACTTCCTTGGTTAGTGTTATACCAATGTTCTTTATGTTCTTTGTGGCTATTGTGAAGGGTATTGTTTTCCTCATTTCTTTCTCAGCCCTTTTGTCTTTTGCATACAGGAGGGCTACTGATTTTTTTTTGAGTTGATTTTGTATCCAGTCACTTGGCTGAAGGTGTTTATCAGCTGTAGGAGTTCTCTGGTAGAATTTTTGGGGTCACTCATGTATACTATCATATCAATCACACAGATTTTAAGGCCCTGGTGTTCACTCACATGACAAGAATAAGATTAAATGACTCTGAGAAGTTTAGTATTTTGATCGCCAAAGGCTTTCCATATCTTTATTGGCATGTTCCAAAGAGGCAGCAAGTCTTTCTGTTCATTTTTACAGGGAAGTCATGATTTTTTACTTCTGTTTCATTACAAGTAACTACTATAAATCTAATGATGATTATTGTCAAATCCAATACAGCAGATTTCTGGAGA